>NW_004524702.1:794309-797246 GCF_000260255.1 Octodon degus
TCCTATTAATCAGCTGTGAAACTGTCTCATTCATATTTATTTCTCAATAAAAAAATAAACATATAAAAAATAAAAAAAAATTTTTAAAGTTTCAAGTCTGGGAAGTCTTTACCCATTTCTTCATCTGTAGCTGTGTGCCACTTAGTGATGAGTGTGTCTGTCACCAGGGATACACTGCTAGGTTGGATTGTCCTTGGGCAAGCACAGAGTGTGCTTAGACAGAGCCGCACGGCACGGCCTGCTGTGTACGCTGCCCACGGGGGTGTAGGCCACGCACATGGTCCACCCTCAGCTGCAACGTCGTCGTGTGGCGGGCGACTGTACCTTGCCTGCACCGTGTACTCAGATGCTGCTGGGGTCCCTCGAGTCTGTTCATGTTCTTGTCTTTGTTTTCTCTGTCCTTCACGCTGGAAATCTGTGTCGACTCATCTTCGAGTTCGTGGTTCTTCTGTAAGCACAAGTCCACAGCGGTGCCCTGACGGTGACTTTTACGTGAGTTATTTTATTTCACTTCTCTTAGAGCAACTTCTCATTTTTGATTACATACGTATCTGATGAGTCTTTGCTGCCACCGTCGTACTTAGCTATTTAACTGTAGGTCTGCAGTTATCTGTGCTTACCACAGTGACTTAAAGCCCTTGTCCTTCAGTACAGATCTGATTCTTCTCATGGAGAATTCCCATTTACTTTTTTTCTTATATAAAAGCCACACTTTCCCACATCTCTCTTTTTCTCATACTTTTGATTGAAAATTGGGCATTTTCATTTATAATGGTGACTTAAGCTTTGTTTCCATTGAGCTGAGTGGGGGCCAGGGAGATGGCTCAGTGGAGTAAGTGCTTCCCTGGCAAGCACAAGGGCCTGAGTTCGATCCCTGGTTCTGAAAAAAAAAAAAGTAAAATAAAACGGAAAAATCTTTTGAGCCGGGGAGATGGCTCAGTAGAATAAGCTCCTCCCTGGCAGGCACAAGCCTCTTCTCGGCTGGACACAGCCTCGGACAAGCTCACCTCCTTGTGGGCCCCGGGATCTGCCTGGGGTTCTCAAGGCCCCCCTTTTTTTTTTTAATGTATTTGGATAAAGGGTCTCTCTACACAGCTCAGACTCCTAGTAATCCTCCTGTTTTCAGCCTCCCCAGGGCAGAGATTACAGGTATGTGCCACCAAGCTCAGTCTCAGTGGCCAGCTGAGTGTGTCCGGGGGCAGGACCAGCATGGCAGGTGGTGCTGGGGATCGAACCCAGGTCCCCTCACTTGCCCAAGCGGGTGCTTAGTCCGCTGAGCTATCTTACCATCCCCCACAGTGAAATCTTCAAATCTTCCTTTTAGTTTTGGGGAAGGTATTGTTGACTGCAGCTAACATCATGGCCTTGGGCAGCCCAGATATCAGATAGTTACAGTTGATTGTTTTGGACAAACACCTTGGCACGGGAATTTTCCTGGGAAGCCAGTCAAGTCAAGGGGTGGCAGTGCTGTCACGAGACTCCTGCAGGGCACTGGGGGCAGATCAGATAGTGACAACACCTGCCTAAAAACAGGGCTTCATTAAGAACAACTTCCAGGGACACAAGGAGACGCTGCCCTTCAAGGCCATTTCTGGCCTGGGAGGCGGGGCCTGAGCGGGCTCAGCCGAAACCCTGGGGGCCTGCCCTTCTCCCAGGGTGAGCGAGTTGCTAGACAAATGGTCTCACACGGTTACCGCCTTGCGTTTGGTGGCAGTATGCTAGTAATTTTGATTTTGACACTTTCGCCACAGTTTTAATTGCTTTTCATTTTTTGGCAAGCAGATCCATGCAGGTCCTCGTTTGGGAGCCCAAATGCCCTATCTAGGTTACATTTTATGCTGTGAACAGTGCGTGTGCCTGTGCTCCTAAGAGTTCAGCCAATAAGAGGGAGAACAACTCTAACACACACGCCAGCATGAGCAGGCTTCACCAGAGGAAAGGCCCGCGGACTGTGTACTTTCACCGACAGCTAAGAAGACACAGAACCGGATCAGGGAGACAAGGGGCCAAAGCAGCATGCTGCGCTCTGTGCAGGAAGAAATCCTAATCCAGCACCATGGTGGAAAGCTGCAAAGGGGCCAGGCCTCCCAGTTCAGGATACAGCTGACGGTTGTCTGTGTCAGTCAAGTGGGTTTCAGCTGCGAACAGCGCACTAAACTTGATTGCAACAGCTCGGTTAAGTTGGGTAAACAGGCACGTGCTGCTGTCACTCCCCGACTGCCACAGGAGCTTGAGCGAAACATAAGCATCAGCTGAAAAGACTTTTAAAAGAGAGCTTGAACAAATTCCTCTATTAGAAGATAGAAACACTACAAGTGTGTTTTCCCATGTGGTTACTAGCCCTAATTATTTGCTTCTAACAGCCACCGTTCACTAGTTGTTTAAGTAATGGCATTGTGTTACATAAAATTAAATAACATAGAATATATAATTCCAGCTAAGCATCCCGTTTAAGTATTTTACATTAAATAATAAAACAAACGTGCATGATATCACACGCAATCAGCACTATCTCGTTCTGTAATGGTAGTATTGCAGGCAGCTGAGTTAGACAGAAACATTACAGCAGTCAGACAGGGTCAGGCCCTCAAGGAGACAAGATGGAAGACAAGGTGGCTTTGCAACTTGGAAGAGACAGACACTCCCACATGGGCCACACCTCAAGACCAAGACAAAAGAGGAAGCACAGATACATACTTCCCTAGGGATGGGCATCAGGGATTGATATCCTAAATAGCATCAGTCAATTTGAAAGAGCCCAAATGAGTCACTAGCCCAACCCCAACTGGAAGAGACCCTGTCCTATATTCTTGCCCACTTGCTACGTGACTCGCTTTCCCATTTGATACTGGATTTAATCAATTTCACCTGAGCAATGGTGCTTGTAATCTCATTGGTTGACCATAATTTGGTCCCACCTCCTGCCCAACTAAGCAG
>NW_004524702.1:798261-799272 GCF_000260255.1 Octodon degus
AGGAAACACAGGTGCAAGGAAAGGGCGCAGGTAAGAGGGGGCACGTGCAGTCATCCCGCGGTGAAGAAAAGAAATCCCAGTTTTCAGCACTGACCTCACCAAGCACAACTACGGTGAAAAGCTGCTAAAAGGAACCAAAAAGAGAATTTAATTTAATATTCATGCTAGGTATGTAGACTAGATGGTTATATGCTGGAGGTATATACTTTTTCTCCAGGATAGAAAATGTTTAATAAGTGTGTCCAAGTCTTTAAAGACCAGGCCAACCATTAAATATGGTAGAGAGGATTTGAAGAATGAAAGCAACAAAGTTCGTTGAGAAGCACCCCAGAACCACTGTGTTCTCTAAATAGAACGTATGTCTGTTCTGTTGTGAACAGAATGCACTAACACACCAAGACTCGGGACTGCTCACAGCGCCATACCCTAGACAGTGACAACCAAGAACCTGTACACCTGGGAATTTATAAAGGCGGCTGAAATAGCTCTCGGGCCAAAGAAAATCCAAACTACCATTAGGAAAATCCAATAATTATACAACATAGCTTCTTTTAACCAAGTGGGAAATCAGTCGCTCTAAATTGTCATTAATAAAGAGACAGGCTGAAAATAAATGAGCTCCTGATTCCATTCAATAAATTCTATGAAGAACATCAAATGGAAAAAAGAAATTAATGAGATAAAATGCAGAAATTAATTAATTAGAAAAGCAGGAGAACTGATAAAATGCCTTTTAAGCTGGTACTCTGAATAAAGAAACAGCAGTGAAACAGCGTGCGTCCTGGCCAGTTTGAAAGACAAAGGCGAGAAGCTAAGCCGTGCAGGCAGCGAGAAGGGGCGCTCCGCCAACAGCTCCAAAACGGAATCTCCGCGCGGCCCGGCGGCTCACGCAGGCTGCAACGGGAGCTCGCGCCGGCGTCCGAGCCAGCTCTGCGAGTCCCTGGCCCCCGAAGGGCGACAGCTGAGGGTGACACACCTGGCCGGGAGGCCGTGGTGCGCGGATCGCGCCGT
>NW_004524702.1:799942-811675 GCF_000260255.1 Octodon degus
TGAACTGCGGGCTTTCACAAACGCACGCCGCCGGCCCCACGACGGGAGCTTCTCCGTGCACGCGGCACGGCTCTTCTGGCTACGCCGGCATCACAATCCTGCGAGTGTGTTAGAATTCATAAAAGTGACAATTTTATGGCGTGTACCTTTTATAACAACAAGGAGGCTCTGCCCTCCACAGGTGCCCTTCCTCCCCGGCGACTCCAGCTCACCGCCCTGCTCCGGATGCTGCGTCCTGCCCCTCCAGCTCCGGGGGGCTCCGGGGCTTGAGCGTGGCCAAGGCCAAGGCCTGCACCACAGGCTGGGACACATGTAAGGCCGAAGCTTTGCTGTTTGAGATGGGGGGGTTGGGGTGGGGGGAATGGACATGGACTGACCTCTTTTCTTGGTCGCACACTCCGTGCTGAAGCAAAAGGCACCCTGAAGGTCTGGGGTACAGAGGCTGCTTGCGGGGGCCTGAAGATGGAGGAGGGTTGGCAGGAGCTCCCACCTGCTTATTTCCATCGGTGATAGGGCCAGGAGAGCTACTGGAGGGACTGTGACGTTTCCGATTTAGACAAAGCGCCTCCGCCACTTGGAGCTGAGGGAGCTGAGGTGGGGGGGCCCTGCCCGTGCACCCCTGTCCAGTCTGCACGCAGGCGTCCCAAGGCGGGGATGGGGTGGGCCCTGTGGGTCCACACTTCCAGGTTTGAGCAGAGAGGAGCCACCCAGGAAAGTAACCCCCTCGGGTGTCCCCAGGAAGGGCCTGGCCCCTGTCCAGCATGGGTGGAGCTGATAGGGTGTCTTCCACTCCACAGGACCTGGGGTGCAGTGGTGGGTCACCTTCATGGGACGGGGGAGCCACAGAGGAACAGGACTCACGAGAAAAGGCTGTCACAGGGTCGTCTCTGGGCAGGTAGGTTTACAATTAATTTTATTTTTTTCCACTCTTTCTTATGCACATTTCTACATGCCTTGAATAATTACAATGTAAATATTATTCTTCTGAAGTCTTCAGAAAGCAGGTACAGGATGATGGAGATTAATTTTAATTATGCAGACTTATTCAGGGACTGTGTCCAGTCAGGTGCAGGACTGGACAGGTAGATGGATGATGTGTCCAAGCATGACATGCAGAGGGGGTGCCCGTGACTCAGTCTGGTCTCCACCGTAGGACACAGCAGAGGACTCGGTGACTGGGCTACCAGGGTTGGCTGTCGGCACCACGCCTGGGTCCCTGCTAGCCTCAGATTTGTGTTGTCGGGGAAGGGTGTCACAGCGTGTGTGCAATGAGCGTTGCCGCAGGGTGGAGAGGATTGTAGTAAAATCATTAATATTTACTCAAGGTGTGTTAAAGGTCTTACATAAAATGAAGAGTATCTCAGATAAATTAAAGAATTACAAGTTTAAAAAAATTATTACTATGTTCCAAGTGAGTTCAATGTTTTTCTTTATCACCTTTCTGGGACAGGGTCTCACTATGCAGTTCAGGCTGGCCTTGAGCTCACTTTGTAGCCCAGGCTGGTCTTGAACTCACAGTGATCCTCCTGCCTCAGCCTCCTGTGTGCTGGGATTATAGGTATGCACCACCATGCCTGGCTAGAATTCAATATTAATTAAAAGCATACATTACCATTTAAATGTACCCAGATCAGAAATGCTAAAATTATGCCGTTGGATGCAATTTAAGCAAAAAAAAAAAAAAAAAAATTGAGAAATGAAGTTGCGCGTCATTCCAAGTCTCCTCAAGGAGGCGGGACTTTTCCTGGCAGAATTAATTTGCTTCTCTCCACTCTGACAGAAGCCGAGCTATGCCTTGCGTTTGGAAATTCCTTCTAAATACCTGTTTAGAATTCTGCAGTCGCAGCCCAGCGTTCGCTTTCTGCTCCTGCCTCGCTGTATTTCACTTCCCCAAAGCTCGGCTAATAAGAGCCTTCTCCAGAGACGCTAGCTGACCTCCTCTCCCCAAGAGCGCATAACTCTGAGAGTTTCCTGATGTTTAAAGTGTCAGACACACCATTACCCAAGGAAATATTTTACCTAGCAATTTACCAAGTCTCACAAAATCATTTTCCCAAACAGCAGCCACGCTTTGTGAAGGATAAGGAAGATAAGTGTGGAAAATGACAGGGATGAGCCAACCTCAGTGATTTCGCAGATGGATCATTACCAGAGCCTTGTGCAATCCTGTTTATCTTGTTAAAGATAAATTAGTTAGAAACAGGCAAAGCAGTTTTGAGGACAGAGCTGTGCCTGGCATGTTTTGCTGCGAAGTTCGAAAGCACTCCAAGTTTTACATCTGTTTTAGTATGAGCAAGTGACATTAAAGATACACCACTGTTTTATTAATTGACTGCTCATTACTTTAAAAATAATGATGCTTATGGAAATAGAAAAAAGGAAAAGAGGGAGAAGTCAACACTGATCCCAAGGGACGGCGGTCATGTTGCTAACACCGTGGGACGTTTCTTCCACTCTATTCTGTGTGTCTGCAGAGGGACGGCAGGCTGGGGGTTACACTGCGCGTGTGCCTCCTCTCACAAAACTAGTCAGGTGTTCAGTTTGCATCCATGTCTGTAAGTGACATTTAGGAATCTGACTTCTAGAGATGATTTGCACCTTCGTGCCTGTCTTAGTTATCTTTTCTTCATTGCTGGGACAGATACCTGATACTCAAAATGAAGGAAGGAAAGGTTTATTTAGCTCAGTTACTGGAGGGTTCAGTCCATATTCCACTGGCTCCAAGGCAAACCACAGCATGTGGCAGGAAACAGTGAAGAGCAGAGGAGGAGCAGGGGCGGCTTCGTCCGTCAAACTCTCTCTTCCTTCTGCTCTGACTGCGAAGACCAGCAGATCAGCGCTCCTCCAGAGTGGAGGCTGCGAAGGTCAAGCTCCTCCAAAGTCAGGGACTTCTCCTCGGAAGCGGGGCAGGGCGGCAGGAAGTCGGGCAGGGCGGTGGAAGCCCGCCTCAATTCTTGGGCCCTGCCTGACTCAGTCCTGCTGAGCACTGCCCTGCCTAATTCAGCAGAGTTGACACAATGTATCAACCAACACAGTGCTGAATACAGTAATGTACCGAGATATCCCTAGCTTTCCAAGAACACACAGGCTGCCTTTGATGTTTGCATTGTATGTAATGCCTTCATAGGTATCTGTCAACAGATCTATCATTGGATTTCTTATTTTCTCAAGATAAATTTCTAGAAGTGGAATTACTAGAGAAGACATGACCTTTAAAATTTTTTTTATTTGGTATAGGGACTTGCTACTAAGCTTGGACTCATTATGATCCTTCTGTCTCAGCCTCCCCACCACTCAGATTACAGGTGGGCACCACCATGCCTGATTTCAGGGCCAGCACGGCATGCAGTACCAGGGATTGAACCCAGGTCCTTGCACTTGCCAGGTAGGTGCTTAGACCACAGAGCTATCTCCCCAGCCCAACATGACATATAAAGTGTGTGTGTGTGTGCGCTACTTTAAGCTCTGCTTCCTGGTTTCATATTCTAAGATGGGATAATTCATAATTACACTCCCAATGACTGTTTCTGAGAAAACCCACAGAAGCCTCTAGGCAGCAGGAAAGCGGCACACAGCATCCATCACAGTCACGCCCTGTCTGTGGGTTCCCAGGGTGCTGAGGGACAGCAGAGGCTCACCAGGACAATCTCATCTCGCCTCTAATTTACATATGGTGAAGACTGATTTCCTACGGCTAATCTACATTTATGACACATACCCCGATCTTTAAAGGACTCAGTGGAGCGTTTAATAGCTCAACACTTTCCTGATTAGTACTCACTTGACCTGTGACCCAGAGTGGTTGCAGTTGCCCGTCCCTCCTCTCTGCAGTGGCTGAGAGAGTGTGGTGGGCAGGTGGCAGAGGAGCAGGGCGGCTTGTGGCCAGAGTCTGGCCCCCCAGGGGCTGCTGCTGCCAGGGGTGGGGGCCAGCAGGGAGAACCAGCGGGCTTACTTTGTCTTTTTCACGAGTTCCACCTCCAGGGACTGGGTGGATGGCGGCCCAGCCGCACGTCGCAGGCACGCCCCAGAGCACTCGCCACACAGCCCACTTCTACACACAGCCTCAGCGCCTCAGGCAGGGATCTATCCTCCGGCAAATGGGAGCTCAGTCTCTGAGAAACCTGCTCATCCCCGTTGTCCACGCTGGGGGGCTGCAGGGTCGGGACCCAGGGTCACCTTGGGGCAAGCCCAAAGCTGAGGCCCATCCCTGAAGACGCATGGCTTGTGGCGGTGGTTGGTGTTGGGAGCCAGTCAGAAGCCATGAGGCCCGCAGGTCAGGGAGTGCGCAAGGGTGGAAGTGGAGCCTGGCTAGAGGAGAGCGGAAAAGCTGGGTTTTGGCTTTTGTTTCTCCTTAGCGTCAGCCCAGGAAGCTGGGTCCTGAGAGGATTCTGTGTTCACGGAGCCTGTGTGGCCACACCGGATGATGACCTCTTCACGGCTCCACGGTGGTCGCACATGGGGCTGCTGCCCAGCCTTGGCTTCACACTGGGGCAGCTGCTGCCTTCCGCTGAGAGGAGCCCTTTGTTCTTGAAACACCTCTGGGCTCTGGCTGGAGATTCAGGAGTGTATCATTTGTCAGCTAATGGTCTGACCTCCCACAAACACAATGGTTTTGTACAGTGGTTCTGTGGGTCGGCAGCTTAGGGTGAGATCGGCTGGGCAGTCCCGCTGCTCACGCCCAGGACCCTGCCTAACGCTCCTTGTCACTGTCTGCCTGTTGGTGAGGCCTCTTCTCCAGGACCCCTCCAGCCCTCCAGCCTGGGCTTCTGCACACTGTTCCTGGGGTTCTGAGTAGGAGCAGAAGCCGCAAGGCCACTTGCAATCTGTTGTTCAGTCAAGATACGAAGACCCCAGATTCAAAGGAGGAGGCTGCATTTCTGATGGATGGACGGGGGACGTGGAAACAGTGGCAGGAACCAGTGTCACCGTTTTGTGGCCCCACCTGGTGTCCTTCAGACTTTCGTGTGCACACGATGTGCCCCGGGACCTTGCTAAGGCCCAGGTTCTGACGCGGTAGCTCAGGCTTGGTTCCTGACGGCCCGCGTTTCCAGCAAGCTCTCAGCAGCACCGATGCAGCTGTTCACAGGCTACTGTTGGGGCCCGAAGGTTCTAACCACTGGGTGGGGTGGTGTTCGCACCCCTACTGCAAAGCTGAGCCATTGCCGCGTGGCTGATACAGCACTGGGTTCCCAAAAGTGGCGGCCACGCAGCCAGTAAACTCAGCGAACAGGGTCTGTATGTCATAGGTCTACTGTCGTTACCAAGCCCAGGGGCTGGGGTCGCACATCTGCCCGTATCACTCACTCTCCACCCTGAGACACCACACGCACATCAACCACAACCTAAAGAAAGAGCCTTGTTAGGCTCATGGGTCCCGTGAGTTCTGTGCATGGCTGGCCAGCTTCAAGGTAGAAAGGGCCTAGCAGAGGGGGCTGCTGCTATCCTGGTGGCCAGGAAGCAGAGAGAAAAGGGGGCCTGAGGCTAGGACCCTCCCTCCATCACACTCCAAGTGATCCGTTCTCTCCAGCCAGGCCCCACCGCCCAGCATTAGAATTTTAGGGGACATTTCAGATCCAACCATAACATTGACTCTGGCCCCCAAAGGCTCCTATCTATCCTTTATGAAAAGTGCATTTAGTCCATGGCAAAGAGTTGCTCGAGTCCTAACAGTTCCAGCCGTGCTGCAAAGAAGTCCAAGTCCAAAGTCTCCCCTAAGCCTCAAGGCAGACTCTTAGCTCTGAACCCTTGTAAAGCCAAAGAGGAAGCTAAACACTCCCAACATACAGTGGTGCAGGGTGTCCTCCCATTCCAAAGGGAGGAATGTGGAAGGGAGAAGAATCAGCCTAAAGCGAGGCTGGATCCCAGCAGGGCAAACGTTAAATCCTGTAGCTCCACGTCTAGCCCCGGGGCAGGATGGGTACTACGTGAGCACCAAGGCGCTCAGACTGTTCTAGTTCGAGGCGTTGCTGTTGCAGCCCTCACGGCCTCCCTCCTGGACCACTGTCCTCGTGTCCCACAGCTTTCCTCAGCAGATAGCCCGCCTTTCTGGCATCTCCAATTTCCTGGTATCTCTACCATACTTTCTATTTTATAGAACGCTTGCATGGCTTTCTGAAATCTGGGTGGAAGCCTCAGTGGTCTTGAAACTTGCATTCTGCATTTCTGAAAAAAGAATCACATGGATGATGTCAAGGTCTGCCACCAGGGAGAGCAGTAGGCAGGCCTCTTTGGACCATGACTGCAGCAGCCTCTGAGTGCCGGGACAGCAGAACTCAGTGACACACTTCTCTACGTGGGCCTAGACAAGCGAGGTTCCCTGTTAGGGGCCAGGGAGATGGCTCAGTAGAATAAGCATCTGCCTGGCAAGCGCAAGGGCCTGAATTAAAAAAAAAAAAAAAAAAAAAAAGACAAAATTTAAAAATCACTCAGCAGTTTTTTTTTCTCTTGCTTCTCACCATAAACCTGACTAAAGGTCTGCAGAAGTATCTGTGTGTCCTGGTTATTTTTCTTGTTATTGAGACAAAGTACCCCAAAAACCAGTTAAAGGAAAAAAGGTTTATTTGGCTCACAGTTTGTAGAGGTTTCAGTTTATGCTTGGCTGGCTCCAAGGCAGAGTGGCGTGGCAGGGGGCATCACAGAGCAGGCCGGCAGAGGGCAGCGAGCAGCACACAGCCGTGACAAGCCTTT
Organism: Octodon degus; assembly: GCF_000260255.1. Classification (NCBI taxonomy): domain Eukaryota; kingdom Metazoa; phylum Chordata; class Mammalia; order Rodentia; family Octodontidae; genus Octodon; species Octodon degus. The sequence continues at coordinate 806,630 of NW_004524702.1, forward strand.
CTGCGTGCGTCTCGCCAGGCTACCTGCTCGGGTGGGCAGCACTGGCCTTAATCCTAGCATCACATCCTCGATCCAGTCGTCACATACCCTAGATCCAGCCACCCCAGCCACGACTGCGTGAGGCTTTGACATTTGCACACAGGCCATGCCGCCATGCCGCAGCCTGGACGTGGGGCTGCCTTGACGTGCTCCCTGGCAGATTAGTCACTCCTCTGGCACTGTGCATTGAATCTCTCTCCTTTAAGTTCTGGGTGCGAGGCATTTTTCCAGCACCAGGAAATGCACCAACACGATGGTTCTATGATCACATTGGAACAATCATCCAACCTCAAGGTTTACTCTATTAAATGTTTATTTTGGCTCTTGAAACTGCCGCTAACTGTCTGTGAGGGTGGTCCGGCCAGACAGCTGTCACCCCATTGGTTGCCAGGCTTGGCTTGGCAGGTCTGGCCATCCAGGTCTGTGTGTCCTTCCTCCCTCGCCATGCCACGCGCCTTCCCCCTGAAGCTGCATGCGTGGTCACAGAGAACCCCCACGCTGGTAGAAGGACGCTCCCTCGGTCGAAGTTGACGAGCAGCTGCACTTCCCTGCTGGAGCCGCCAAGCACGCTCTCAAAAATGGCATCAATCTCTTTGATAGAACTTTGAAAATAATTTGACATTTCGAGTACTTTCCAAACAGATTTCTTAGACCAGATGGGTAGCTCTCCGAGTCCAGAGAGTCGGATTGCACTACCTCGCAGTTCTCTCCTGTGTTACTCCCTTCCGTCCGGGCTCGTGCACGCCAGCACTTCAGATAGGCAGATGCTTGATAGAAAAACCTGGGGTTGAAGTCTGGGACTGACTCTAGCCCCTGGGATCCCAGGACCTACTTCCTCCTAACATGGGCTAACAACGTGACTTGTAACAAGATAAAAATAAACATTCTAAGTGTGTGCGTGTTTGTCTGATGTTGGAGAAATCAGGCACTTGTGATCGATAAGGATAATTACCCTTTTTATGTCACCAAAACACTTTATATTCGTGCTCACAACTACTTCTCACCTGCAGGAAACTGGGGCAACGCATCCTTTGGATAGTGTGGTGTTACAAAATTTTTAAAATTATAGGAAGCAGATATAGATTATGTGCCACAAATGTGCTTAACTCTCTCTTCAGGTGAAAACAAATAAAAATTAGATACCAGGTTCGCACTAGGAGATGGCTCTTTTTTAGTGATGGCCAGATTCCTTGCAAATTGGAGAACTGAAAGAGCGCTGTGGTGGTAAGGAGGAGAAAAGGTTCCAGTCTAAGCTGATACAAGCTCATATTCAGGGAAATGGCAGAGATTGATCGAGACACTCCTCCAGTTTTGTAGAAACGAAACCTCGAGCTGAGAGGTGACTCCTCCTCTGAGGCCAGCCAGCTGGCTCCCGCCACACTCCTCTGCAGTGAGCTGGAAAAGGGAACGTGTCGGCTGAGGTTGCTGTCACGATGCTGAGCCCGCGCCTCCCGTGGAGCCCTCCGGTCCTACATTTGAAGATTTCCCAAACATTTGTTCAAAATCATGAGTCTGAGAAAAGCGCCGTTCCCCCTCAGGGGCCGTCTCATTCTTTCCCGAAGTTTCTCGTTTCGCACTATCACGGTTTTATTGAAGTCCCACTGACGAATGAGGGGAATAAAATCCTTCCAAGGGCTGCTCTCGCCGGTCTCTCCCTCCCTCCTGCCCGCCTGTGTTTTACTACAGCTAGAAGGAACAGCAGGAGTCCAGTGATAGCGTGTCACCCGCGGTCTTTCGAGAAGGACACACAGAGCTGGTTTCTTCTGTGATCTTGTCAGGGTTGGAAGGAGAGAAAAGGGAAGGAATTCCACGTGGGAATACAGAACGCTTCACACGTGCAGCTCACTTCACGCCCACGACCCTTTCCTCTGTCTTATTAGGGAGGAATACAGGCTCAGGAGCCTGAGGGACTTGCTGGAGAGGCCCAGTGAGTAGCGCAGGCCGGCGTGGAGCCCCGCCCCAGAGCCCGGTCTTGGCTTTATACCAGGAGCCCCCAAGTGTTTGCTAAGGTTGTGTTAGAATGACTGGAGATTTCCAAACTTAGATTTCAGGATTCGTCCAACATTGTCTTGTAATTTTGGGTTGGGATCCAGAAGTCCTACTTTATATTCTTAAATTTTAATTTTATATTTAATAATATATATATATATATATGTAGTAGATTAATAGCTAGTGGTCAACTTACTGCACCCATCTGAATTAAACTAATTAAACTAGCATGACGCTGGGCGCGGGAGGCCCACCTGGGGGCTGTTGCCAGCAGCATAAAGGCAGAACAGAAGCTGCCGGAATGCTGTTAGGGACGCTGTTCTGAGAAGCTGTGGGAGCTGTTGGAAGCTGCTGGCTCTCTTGGGCTGCTCTGCTGGAGGACCTCGTCATGCTGGCTCTCCCAGTGAACTTTGGAGGAGCTCTGGTCCTCATCTTGAGCCTCGCTTCCTGGCTCCGGAGGGGAAGATGGTGCAGTGCTCAGCCTCATGGAGAAGCTTGTCACATTGGCTTTCCTGATGGGGGCTCGGTTCTCCTCATCGCTGGAGGAGCTCGGGACCTCACTGTCGCTGAAGATGGCGGAGGTACTTTGGGGGAGCTCTGGTGCTTACCTTGAGCCTCGCTTCCTGGCTCCAGCCCAGATCCCCCAGCCTGCTGGCCGCGATCCTTCGTCCCGCTGGCAGACTTCCTAGCTTCTGCCACTGACCCTGGGCCTTCCCAGCACAGATCCGTGAAGCGGAGCTGCGTGAGACTATTGTGGGCAGCATTGTTACGGGCTCTAGGCTTTCAGCTGGACTCATGCAGGATATTAGGATCCAGGCCCTCAGCTGGTTCTTCAGTATTTAGTGTGTGGACAGATTTCCCTCACTTGTAGTATAAGATTCTTGGGTGATTCATTATAAAATGTGTCTGTCCTGCATTATATTGTTCCTCTTGCAAGAACACCAAACCACCATAAATATATATATATGCGCAAGCATGTAATACGTAACAAATTATCTCCAGACTTCAGAAGTGTAGTGCAAACCCTTGTTTGGCTCATGCAGCTGTGGGTAAAGAATCTGTGCTGGCCTCTGCAGGCCGGTTCTTCTGCTTATCGTGTGGGGCTTGTGCAGCTTCAGTCAGCACCAGGCCCACCGAGGGCCTCCATAAAATGTCAGGTGCTTGGTCCACGTGACCTCCCCCTCTGGAGCCTGAGCAGGCTCGCTCACATGGTGGCAACGTTGGGGGTCCCGACGAGCGCAAGAGCCTGCGAGTCCCGGGGCACAAGTTTTCCCAGGAGCCTCCTTGGATCACTCTTCTGACTGTCCCATCAATAGGTCACCCAGAGACAGTGTGGGGAACAACTCCAGGCAGGGACACAGGACCATTTTGCAACCAGTCTGAGCATGAAATAAGCACAGCACTAGCTATTCACTGAGCACACGTGGAGATTAAAGCTTGGGCTGCGCTTAAAGGTAAGAAAGTGTCGCCGCGCCCCACCCAGACCTCTGCCCCGGAACACCACCCTCCCATGAGGAGCAGCCACTTCCACTGCGTATGTCTTCGTCTGGGGATGTGCTGGGGTCTGAGTGCAGATTGCCTCCCCTGAAGTCTCTGTTGCAATTTAGTCCCAATGGCGAGGTACCACGAGGTGGCAGCTCGCTCTCACTGCAGTGCCCAGGGGAGGGGTCCTGGGGTAACTGGAGTAGGTGAGGCCATCGGGTGGAACCTGCACTGGGTCCTGATGGCTTCACAGAAGAGGGAGAGACCAGAGTACACACGCACACACATGTGCATGTATGCACACACAGTGTACATGCGTGTTCCCCGTCTCTCTCTGCACAGGATGCCCTGTGTCACCTCTTGACTCAGCCAGCGTAGCGGCCACCACCAGACACTGCCCCAGGCGAGGACTGGAACTCGAGCCCTGTGGGCCTGTGCTCACACACCCAGCCTGTGCGGCTGCGCTCTCAGCAGCCAAGGACAAGGATGCGTGCGTAGCTTTTATTGTTTTCAATGCTCTGAAAATTATGGCAGTTGTGCAAGCACACTTCACTTGCAGCCAGACTGTCCTGCAGGTCTGATGAGGCTGCAGAAGCCCCTCCTGCTGTGACCTCCTCCCAGGCGGCCGTTTTCCACGCAGTCAGCAGGTTCTTTCACAGTGGCTTCCACATTGCTAAGTGACTCGAGCAAGAGGCCACTGTCCTCCTTCGGGAGGCCTGCCTCTGCACCCGTCCGCTGCCTGGCCACAGCCCCTGCGCCCTCCCTGCTGGCTGCGTTGGGCCCCAGCTCCCTTGCCCCCCAAGCCATTCATTCAGAGTCGGTCTTCATCCTCCCTCTTGCCAGCCTCCGAGGTTTCTGCTGCCTCACACTGCTCCCTCCCTCCCTTCCTTGGTCCTGCGTCTTCAGGGTCCCTTTCCTGCTGCCCTTCTGAGATTTCCAGACAGTGAAGACACCTTCGGGTGCTCCATCCACGGCCATGAATCGGAACGACTGCAGCATCTTTTCATAGCTTGTCCATCTTGAGCAATGCCAACTTTCAGCCCGCATGCATGACCCCTTGCACCCTCTCCTGTCCCCTGGACGTGGATGGGCTATGCTGTACTCTTGACTATTTGTGTCGCATTCTGGACAGAAGGCCAGGGAGTGGATACAAGCAGAAACTGCAAATACACGTTACACATAACTGCTGCAGATGTAACATTACTTTCTATAAAATAACACACTCTCGATGGGTCTCTTTTTATTATACGGTGGATAGCTGTGCCTTCTTCAGAGCTCCGAGTCCAGCCTTCTGTGAGCCTTTTAAGTCTGGAGCTTTGTATCTTTGACTGCCACCTTTCCAAACCCTGTGACGGATGCAGGCCTGGCTCAAGCTTGCACCGTCTCCTCATCAGCTCTCTCTTTCTCTCTCTCTCTCCCTCCCTCCGTCCCTCCCTCCCTCCCTCTCTGTCTCTTTCTCTCTCATTACAGCCCGAGGCATTCTTTTTTTTCCTTTTTCTTTCTTTCTTTCTTTCTTTCTTTCTTTTTTTTTTTTTT
>NW_004524702.1:811885-863008 GCF_000260255.1 Octodon degus
CTGAGCTGTACCGCCGGCCCTCGAGGCATTCTTAAAATACAATGTAGGAACATTATTATAGTGATTCTATTTTTATTTTCCATAATTATATTTATTACCTTTCAGGAAATGTTTCTTACTGCTCATTTGTACATAGTGGTGAATTCTTATTTAATGAACATGGAGGTCACTCAGTTTTCTCTGGGGAGAAACTGGACTTCTTCAAAGTTTTCTTTTGCCCTGGAAGTTACTCCCGCCCTTCGGGGCGACCTGTGCTGGCATATTGGACCACCTGCCTTCTTCTGCTGGTTTGTTCAACTCTGGTGAATCCCGGCTGTCCCACCTTATTCGTAAAGACTGCGCCTGGCCTTGGCACGGTCTGCAGCGGTGCTCGCAAACTCTTTGGGGCCCGGCACTGCAACAAAACCTGCATTCTGAGGTTTTCATTTAGAAAACAACAACTCAACTTTAGCATCTTTTGGCTTAAAAGAAAAACAAGTAGCACACACCACTGGTCTCAGGGCAGGGTACTGATGAGCTGTCCCCTGCCCGTGCTGTGTTCCCTGCTGTATCTGTGTCACAGTACCTCACCATGTTCAACCAGCCACCAAAAACATACTAGAAACTGCCCGGATGAGTGGAAAGCACAGCCAGGTTGAAAACCGTGGCTGGAAGATGCACAGGTTCTTGGGCACCAGGGAAGCCACGTGGTATTTCCCTATTCCCTCTGTCTCAGTTACCTTTTACTCATTGCTGGGACAAAATATCTGACACCCCAAATTAAGGAAGCAAAGGCTTATTTAGCTCACAGTTAGTGGAGGTTTCAGTCCATACTCGGCTGGCTCCAAGGCAGGTGGCACCTGGCCGAGGACAGCAGTTCATGGCGGTGGAAAACAGCAAAGCAAAGGGAGGAGACACCGCCGTGGCATCTTACGCGCCTCTCCCCTTTCCTTCCACACTGACTGCTAAAACCAGTGCTGCTCTGAGGAAGTGGTGCACAGAATCCTTCCTCAACTCCCTTTCATATCTGTTTTGTGCTGAGTCACTCCAGGGTGGACTTCCACGGCCTAGGGTGAGGCCTCCATACCCTGTGCGGAGCCGGTCTAGCCAAGCTTCCAACTTCTCAAGCTGACATAATGTATCAATCACACCTTAGTAAAACTCCCCTTGGTGACAGACCACGCATGGAATGTGGCCATCCTTGGCGTTGACTCAAAGTCCCTGCGTCCTTGCGACAGCCATATGCTGTGAGCACCAGGGCCTTCCTCGGGCTGTGATCCTGACCACACGCTGGACAGTCAGGGTGTGGCTCTGTGCAGTTCACACACTATGAAGCAGAAGAAGGGCCTAGTGACGCATCTGAAGATGAGACCTTTCCCAGCTAGTGGGACTGCAGAAGCCAAGAGGAAGGTGGTGCTCAGCCTGCTTCCACAGGCCCAAGCACTGGCTGGGACCCTCCTGTTCTGAGGGACAGGAGCCCTGGGCTGCTCCGTGGTATTGCCCCAGTCTGTCCTCTTCATAGCGCACAGTGCCGCTGTGTCCCCAGGTGACTGCAGGGGGCGGGGGTAGCACCTCCATGGCCGCCTTCCCCTGGAGGACTCAGCTCCAGGTGTCTGGTTTCCTCCTCTGCAGCCTGTGAAATAGACACCTTCATGTTTAGCACTTTAGCTATGCCACTCAGGGGTCTGGGGCCTCACAGGATGGTGCACAAAGCTGGGGGCTCTGCATGTCTTTCTGGGGCCGGACACCTCGACTTCATTCAGGCTTCTAAAGGAGACCATCAGGAGGCCATGATTTTAAACAGATTAAAGCCAGAGAGAGGCCAGGTGAGGAGACTAGAGCCCAGTGCTGGCAGCCTGAGTCCCTCCTGCAGATCTCGCTGGATCTGCTCAGCCTGGTCCGGCCCACCTGGACCCAAGCCCCCAGCCCAGCCTCCCTCCCCTGGCCTGTGAATCCCCCAGACTTGACCTCATGTGCTCAGCCTTCCCACAGGAACTTTTAACCAATGAAAAAAGGATTATTACTGAGTGCAGTGGGAATGTCTCACTATCCATTTAGAAAAGCAAGCTTGCAGTTCTCACGTGAAAACAGCTTCACCTGCCATAAGCAAGTAAGCAGACCGTCCCAGTGAGAACTTACCAGAAGACCTTGTGCTGGGACAGCAGCGTGTGTGAAGCGGATTTCTCAACAAACTCAAGAGCATTTACCATAAAAGAAAAGTAGATAAGGATTAAAAACCCTGAATATCAAATAGCAACATGAAAGATGAAAAGGCAAATAAATTGGAAATGATATATGAAGTGTGTGGGCAAGGATTAGTATAGTTAATCTATAAAAATCCCTAGAAATCAATAACAAAAGCTAAGTTCTCCAAAAGACATTTGGGCGGGCCACTGCCCTGAAGAGCTAGTTCACAAAAGATGAACTGCAGAGTGCTAACAAAAAACGCACAAGACTTTCATTTTACTTGTAACTAAAGAAAATGAAAATGATAAGATTTAAAGTTATAGAGATCAGAAAAGGAATACCCTAAGCTCATGACCCAGGCATATATTCCAATGACGTAGTTTAAATTAGCGCCACATTTTTAAGAGTAATTTGATGATTTTCAGTTTAAAGAACAATCAAGTAACAGAAATTCTTAAAACATGTATTTTTTTAGTATAGCGACTATACTTTTGGACAGTTAGTCTAAAAATAGTCATTCCTGTAATTAAAGAGGTAAGTTCAAGAACACATTACAATGTTCTTCGTATAATGAAAAATGGAAAAAATACAGTTTGTTAATAGGCTACCAGTTGACAAAATTATGGCCCATTTTTTACAATAAAATGTTGTCACTGTCACAAATATTTCTGAGGGAATAGGCCTACAGGTGTGGAAGTGGGTTCTGCCGGGCGTAGGACACGGCGTAGGAGGGGCGCGCCTGACCCTCCTCTCACAAGGCGTGTGCAGGTGTGGAGCTGCGCAGGTGCTTGTCTGGGCAGGACTTCCCTGGGAAATCCGATGCAAGCCCCAAATGTACTTCTAACTCTCTCTGCCACATTTATAAAGGAGAAAAAGACCAACACCATTAGCGCCCACTCAGCACACTTAGTGCTACGCGTGCGGTCAGCTCGGACCAGCCACGCATCCAGGTCAGGAGTAGCATTCAGGCCCAGTGGCAGGGCTGGAGGCCACTGCCTGGTGCAGATCTAGGACGGCACTGAGACGCAGGAGTGGGCTTATGCTGGTGGTAATTTACACTGAACACTTCACAGACCTGTCCACAGTCAAGATCAGAGGAGTTCACTGCTTCGGATACATCAGCTGGAGTCATCGCACGGGAAGACGGGGCCAGCCATGCTCCCGATCCTGTGGGAAGTGAAGCCAGCGCTGGGGACCGCGCCCGCTCCGCTGCGAGGCCGGGCAGTGTTCCTCGGCAGCCCCAGGGCAGGCGTGGCTGCCGGGGTGCCCGAAGCCCAGGCAAACGCCACTGATCTTGAGGAAGCAGACCGAGCTGCTGGCCTGAAGCCCTGGGCTGTGCTCACCAGCTCACCAGTGTGTCACTGCAGGAGGAAACAGGCATCAAGACGTGAAGTCCTGCGCTTGAGGCTGCAGAGATGGCCAGGCCGTGGCCATGCCACCTGCCCTGTACTCGAGCCCGGGCAGATTTAACTCTGTTTGTGGTCACAGCAGATGTGGGAACCTTCCGTCTCCCTTTCTTACCAACTTCGTCCAGTGTTGGCCTCACCTGACCCTGCCCTGGAGGCTGGCACTGTCCCTGAGGAAGCACTTGGAATCCACATCACAGCAGATTGTGCCCAAGGGTAAAAGTGTTTTAATTTCTTTGGGGAGGAAACAAAGAAATTGTGTGCGGCTGCCCCACTGAGTGTGGGGGGCTCCCTCCTGGACCTGGGGGGCAGGCTGCAGAGAGAGGCCATCGGGGTGCCCTGGGGACACCAACAGGGCTCGGGGAAGGACACTGCAGCGGCCAGGCCTGGCTCTCAGGAACAGCCCATGCCTGTTCCCAGCAGGGTTCCCACAGTGACACAGGTCCCAGGCTCCCAGGAGCACAGCAGCCCCACGCCCCTCCTGCTGCCCAAGTGACTGAGTGTGGCCTAACTTCCCAGTATAAAGTACCTTGATATAAAATTGCAAATGTGAATTTAAAAAGTCTTTTTCTGTTGTTAGATGACATGGCAATTTACCAGTCTCGGGAGTCTCGGGGTCCATGTGAGCCCTCCACCCTCCCCTGTTGCCTGTCCCCTGACTTGGCCCATGTTTGCTACTTATCCCAGTGGCCCTGGACTCTAGCCCCGAAGCCTGGATACCGGGAAAGGCCATGGTGCAGCTGACTGGTGAAGCAGCAGATTGCTCTGCGCGCCTGACGGCAGTAACTAACCAACACTGAGTGTCGCCGTTTGCCTTGATGGGAAGACATCCCACAGCCTGCTGAGGCCGCTGCCCTGTGAACCCTGGTGTGGTTGGCTCGCTTTGAGTGCTGGGCTGAGCTCCTACACCGGCCCTGTCTTCCAATGGTCAGCCCAGTCGGAGTCCACCGACAGGTCCTATGTGGGCGCTGAGGAGGAGTGGCTGCCACTGTGGGCAGCCTGCCTGCAGGAGCCGCCTCAGCTGGTCCCATCAGGCAGGGACTCTGGGGGAGAGGGCCTGGGGCGAGGCCTCCACGGCCTCTAGAAGCTCCGGGTGACGTCCCAGTCCTCCGTGCCCACTGCACAGGGAGTCCTGTGGGGCCCAGGGCCTCTGTTCCGCTCATGGCCCTGAAGGTCTGCACCAGGCCGGGCTCCAGCACCCGTGCAAGGGACACATGTGCCTCCGTGTGACTGCTGGGAGCACTTCTCGGAGTTCATGCATCTGCAGCAGCCAGAGCCCTGGAGTTGTGCCCGAGATGCCTTGTGTTCATCTGCTGTGTGTCTGTGGAGCTCAGCCTAGCAGCAGCTGTTCCCGAGATGCTCCACGGCTGCCCTGCCGGCCTAAGTCTGTGTCTCCCACCACAGCTGCCAGGGCTCCTCCTGCCTGCACGTGGCCCCTGGCCCGAGGACAGGGCACCCCCTTGCCCTTGCCCAGCTCTGGGGAATGCCACGGCTGCTCTGACCAGCACTCCACTGGAAACGGCGTGGCACTGGGCCCAGACCTCCTCCTTGCAGCCCTGCTAGCTTCTGCTTTTTCTCTTTCCAGAGCCAGCTGCCAAGTAAGCTGCCCAAATGCACTGAGTGACAGGCTGTAAGAAAGACCAGGACCCTGAAGGGAGACTGGAGGAGGGCGCTGTTCTTGCCAGGGAGCTGCAGAGGGGCCTCAGCGGGTCGTCCGTGCCTCTGCCCTAACAGAAGCTCACAGGGAGAAGACCCCACCTCGGCAGGCCTGCGGCAGGAATGACAAGGAGTCACAGCCAGCAGTTTTAAGTTACAAGCTTCCAGAATGGCTTGTTGGGTCATAGCAGATAGCAGAACTCAGGCCTCAGAAGGATTACTTAACTAGCACAGGTCAGCCTGTGGCCTATGCCCAGCTCTCCCCACTTCACGGCCGAGCCGGTACAGACTCTGGTCCACGGCCTGAGATCCAAAAGCCCTGCTGTGCAGACAAGCAGACCCCCCTCCTGCGAGGTGTGCGTGTCCAGGAAGTCGCCAGACCATCTGCTTAGCAGCCACGGACAGCTTCTGGCAGGCCAGCCCTTCACAGTTCCCTGAAAGCAGCCACATGCAGGCGTCTCGTGGCCATCGTGGCCCTGTGAACTGTGTCTGGGAATGGCAGCTGTTGACAGGGACACGGAGGGCCAGCGACAGCTGGGCAGGGGAGAGCATTTGTTGCGCGTAGTGGCCACATGCTACGCATCAGCGGCCGCTTTAATCCCCTGGCAGCCTGATAAAGAAGGCGCGATTGCGCTGCTTTCCAGATAAGAAAACCAAGGAACAGAAGGGGCAGGAGCCCCAAGTGACCGGAAGCAGACCGAAAGGATCCCAGGGTGACCTGCCAGCCGGCAGCACACTCACCTGCTCAGCCGTGAAGCCTGTAGGCTTCTGATCCCATTAAAACCAACGCCCTGGGCAGGGACCGAGTGGCGAGGGAGGGTTTTCATGGGAGGGTGAGGGTGAGGGTGAGGGGTAATTGTCCTTTGTAAGCTTTACTCTCTGAAGTGTAATGAAAGGCAGCATGAGGATAAGGACAGGAGAATCAGGAATACGCTTCACTATCATGAACAGCAGCTAAGTGAAGTACAGATCTACATAGGAAAGCAAATGGAATGGGAACGCTCTGGAGCACAGACAGCCTCCCGCAACAGTCAAGCCAGGGCGAAGGGCTTGTGTGAGGCTCCGGCAGCCAGGCCCAGGCCTGGTGCCCACCGGAGTGAGCCCAGGGCTGCTTCCCCAGGCCACGCACCTCGAGCAGAGACCATTGGTTGCCAGAGCTTCAGGGAGCTTGAAGACATTGGGTGAAATCCGACCCACTCCAAAAGTCGCCTGATGTGTCGTGCTGTAGTGGCTCAGCATCAGGTGCCCAGGGCGCTGAGGCCCTGTGGAGCCCCTGGCGATTTCTGGGCACTCACAGGAAACGTGGCCTGGCAGCCTACACCTGGGCAGCCTGTCCAGCTCTGCAGAGGTGCGCCCAGGCAGGTGCACACGCGTGCACGCAAGGCTCCACCCACCCACCCACACACACATCTCACACCTATGCGAGGCTGCCATTTCTGGCCAGTGACCACGCTGGAGAGGACAGGCCTCACCTCAGCTCACACGTGACAGTGCCTGTGGATGCTGTGTGGTTTGTGGGCGGGAGGGGAGCAGGCGCGGGAGGCTCGCTGAGGGCTGGACACGGGCTGGGCCCCTCTTGTTTGCTGAAGAACTGCAGCGTCTGGCTCTCAAGGAAACGCTCCTGGTAGGAAGCAGAGGAGCGGAGAGGCAGACCCACGAGCCCCACATAGTGCCCAGAAGCCAGCACAGGCAGAGCCTTCCTTGTTCTCTAATTTTTTTTAAAGCAAAGCAGCACTGTGTCCATTCCTGCCACACACACCCCACAGCCCCATAAATGCTGCTGGAAGCTGTGCACACCGGGAGCTAAGGAAGCCTGCAGTACTGTTGGAGCCACGAAGCCCGCGACACCACCGGGAGGACTGCATCTACGACGCCCGCTCCGCCTTGGTGTGCCGCACCTCGTCTTGCTCCTCTGCCCACCAAGATGGTGATGGTTGCCCTCTCCACAGACACCGCTGCCTGATGTGTGGCACCTGAGCTTCTCTCCTGCTGAGAGCTGCCCCTGCCACGCAAGGCCAGGCCTAGGCCGGAACAGGCGGGCACAAGCCCAAGATCAGGCATTCAAGAGCGGGGAGAGGACACAGTCTTCCTGAGCCTCGGCTTCCCGCCTAAAGAGGACACAGGAAGACGTGGCTGGCCGTGGGAGCACGCGAGGCTTCGATAGCTACAGCAATGGGCGATGTACTGACTCGGCCGCAGAGGAGTCTGCGGCAGGCACGCAGGAGCGCCCGCATTGGGGTCAGTGCAGGGCGTCCTTTCAAGACCGCTGATCTGCCCTGAGGGCTCGCTTCATCTCATCTTCTTCATCTCTGAGGAGAGGACATGTGCACCCACTGAGGATGACCCACGGATTCCCACCCAGGGTCTCTTCGGGGCCCCAAAGCCCTGGCCGCTCTGGGCGGGTACATCACTCCCAGAGGGGCATTTGGAGGCTTCCTCACCACGGGGTTTTCTCGCTTCATTCTAGAGTTGCTCTTCCTTCTGCCGGTCTGTGGTAGCACTGGCTGAATTAGTTTGATGAGGTGCTAATCAACACGAAGCAAGCTGCCACGGGGCGGGGACAGCGCTGGTGAAGTGATGCCCGTGGACGCGTTTGTGCCAGAGGTCAAGCAGAGCGTGCGCAGCCGGCCAAGACGTCCCTCGGGGCAGAGCTTCCTCAGATCCCAGAGTACAGGGGCGGCTCCTCGGGATTCTCTTCCTCTGATTCTCACTCCACAGATATAAGTCCCACCAGAGGGAGGGACTTGGCCAGAGCGACCCCAAGTTAAGAGGCAGAGCCAATACCGTGGCTGCCAAAACCCAGGTGGCCTGTTCGTGGAGCGGCCAAGGTTCTAGGCCCGTGCTCTCTGCTTGCCTCCAGCGCCTCAAGTCATCCATCATGCTGTGGCTGCTTCTCTGAGGCTCACCCGGAGGATCTGGCAGGACAGCCAGGCGAGGCAGGTCGGGCATGGAGAATGCACCCACGGCTGGCGGCAGCCTGGAAAGAACTAAAAGGATGCTTGTCTAGTCTGGACACAGTCTAGAAATCCAGCATACAGATGGGCAGTGAAACAATAGCAAGGTAACTACACAGCGGAATGACAGAGAAACTGAGACGAAAGTGCAGAGAGCCGGCTGCGGCTGAGCCTGAGAGAGAGCGAGAAAGATCCTGCAGGACCCCAGGCAGGGGAGAGGAACGCTCCAGCCTCCTGCTAGGAGCAGAGCACGAAACACAGCCTCCTGCCTCCAAGCAAAGCCTCCAGCTTTCTGGGGGCAGAGCAGGGCCATCCCAGAGCCCCGTCCGCTCTTCAGGACCCACACAGGAGAGGCGGCGTCTCCACATCGCTGGAGGGTACCTTTCCTTTTCCCTGCACCCAGGACCTATTTCACCCTGAGGAGAGGAAAAGAGACAAGGCAGCTGAGTGGGCGCACAAGCACTTTGCAAGCACCCTGTTTGAGCTGAGAGTGGTGGAAGACCTAAGGGTGGCACAGCCCAGGAGCGGCACTGCTCTGCTGGCCCTGGAGAGGGCGCCCCAGGAGGACATCGGGCTCTCCTTCAGCCCTGGTTGGCATCTGGAGAGAAACCAAAGCCACTGGACTCTCCTCCCACTTCCGGTCCCTGGCATATTTTTGGAAATACATGGTGTGGTTAAATGTCCTGTTCTCATAAAAATTTGAGCCTTGAAATTTTTGGCTTTATTCTCGGCTGGACCCAGGCCCAGGGTGACCATCACTTAAATGATTTCATGCCTCGGGGAGCCTGAGTTAGGGCTTTCATGTTCAAAGGACACGGTCCATTGAAGGCGCAGCATGTGGACTTGCTCTGATCTTCCGCCTTCAGTTCTTACAGCCAAGCAGCCAACTTTAGAAGGTGGCTGTGTTCTTGTCCTCTCGTCCTTCCCCACATTCCCAACTGTCCGAGGGCAGCGGAAGACAATGCAACACGAGACGGCGGACTGGGGCGACCCTGGTGGACTCACCCTGGGATTTCCGCAGCTTTTCTCCAAAGTGAGACAGCTCCTCCCGAGACAGTTTCCTCACAGAAAGCAAACATTTCAACTGGGCGTTGAGGACCAGACTTGAGGTTACCAACAATGGCTTTGAAATCTGTGATCCCAGAGCATAGTTTTAAGTTTTAAACTTGCCCAAATTCAGAGGCGGGCGCAAATCCTTTCCTCCACTGACAGAACAATGGAGGTGTTACTGACCCTGGTCGGCTCCAGATAGTCAGGACCAGCTGCTTGGGCTCCTCCAGGGAGGAGGCTGTAGTGTCCAGTGAAACTCGGCAAGAGGGAGCCTGCAGGAAGCCTCGGAGGGTAGAAGGCACGTGCAACACAACAGTGAGGCTGCTTGGCATCTGCCTGGGAGACCCCGTGCACTGGGCAGCTGCTGAGGACGTTCGGGGCCGGGTGGTGCTCCCGGAAGTGTGGCGCATGCAGACTCAGTCTGAGAGGAGAGGAGCCACGCTTTGACGGTGGGAGGGCTGAAAAGACACGGGGCTGAGCGGCCTGTGTGCACATCCCTGTGCTGGGCTGTGGCACCCGCAGCACGGAGCTGGCTCTGTCCAGAGCCGTGCAGTGCCCCTGGCTCCTCTGGTTGAAGGAGCCATGCCCCCTGCACCCCCAGAGGCTGAGCCCAAGGGTGCAAGATGCCAGCGAATGTGATCAGGGCCCCTGGAGAGGCGCGGCAGACAGAAGGGGCAGCACAGGCCAAGGCATCTGCAGCACGAGAGGCCAACCGGGATGCGGACTTTCAGCAGCAGGCGACAGTCAAGGGGCTTTTCCCAGAGCCATGAGTGTCCCTGTCCTACGTTCTCAAATACAGGCCACCATCACTGAGGACAGGTATTCTGCTGAGCTGCGTGGTTTCTCGTGCAGCACCATCTCCCGAGCACCCCGTGCTCCAGGCCTGGTAACGTGGCAGTGCCCACAGCAGACAAGGGGTGGAGAGCAGCTTGACTCTCCGACGCCCACTGTGCTGGCCCCAGGCAGAGGCCTGGAGTTTTGTGAGCTCCTGCCTGGGAGGGTGGTCAGGCTGGCGCATGCGGAGAGGCCAGCCCGGTGGACGCTTCACCTGCCTGAACTTCTCCTTTCCCGGTGGCTTTTTCTGTGGACAGAGGTGCCTGCTGTACCCCCGCCCAAGGGCCCTGCCCCATCTGTAGAAATGAGAAAGGGAAAAAGCATCAGTCAGAAGCCCACAGATGGTCTCACACATGTCTCAACTTCTGCCCTGCACTGGGGAAGGCCTTCTGCAGGGAGCCACTGGCTTGCAGGACTCCTGAGGCTGGAAGCCTGGAGTAAGCCCAACTGAGTCACAACTGACCCCCAGGCTCAGGAGGGACAGGCAGATGCCTGTTGTTGAGACCCCAGGGTTCCAGGATTGTTTGTTACGCAGCGGTATTGCACAAGGTGACTTCACAGACTGTTCTCCACCTGTAATGTGGGGACAGCAACACCTGCGCCTTGCAGCACCTGCTCCCCAAATTCCTGAGGAAAGCACACAGGCAGCCTTCTGGGCCATGTACCTGGTGTGTGGCATGTGCTGGAGTCGCTCCTCAGACGGGGGCTTGCTCACTGCCGGCACGAAGTATGGGATCGTCCACTGGGCCTTTCCAGCCACAGCTCCCTGAGCTGACTACGTCCTGGCTTGAATTTACCTGCACATGCCAAGCGAAGACTGCATGTGAATTGCAGGAGCTAAAATCCATTATGGATCACTCAGCTCGAGCTCAGCAGGCCGAAGGGATACACAGTCCCTACACATCATTAAAGAGCTGGTTTTCTCAAGAACATCAGGCGAGAATAGTAATTTAATGAGGGAAATAATGGGCTTCCAGTGAAAATCCAAGTTCTGAGAAGTAGGTCATCCTAAGTGGAACTCAGGAACCTCGGCCTAAAAATAGCTGCGCTCTGGGCAGGGTGAAGAGATGAAGCATCTGGGCCCCAGTGAGGCAGGAGTCAAAACGGAGGCTCCCGGCTGCAGCCGGACTCTTCAAATAGCCCGCACCTCGGCGCGGCCACGCTGACCTCCCCGTCAACTCACTGGCTCGCACACACTTGGCCAGACTTACTGCTGACGTTCCTGGGTGAGATTAGCACGGGAGGCCTTGCTCTCTGAAGGCAGCCAGACCCCATCTGGCCAGTGGAGATGCTGCCTGGGAGGAACATTCTGCCTGATGTCGCCTCCGGATCTGAACTGCACCAGTCTGCAGGCTCCCGGCCAGAGCTGGACCTGCCAAGGTTTCTAAAATGCAAGCCAGCTCCTTATAGTCACATGCACGCTGCTTCTGTCTGCCTCTGCTTACACACACACACACACACACACACACACACGCACGCACGCACGTACACACGCATGCACACACACGCACACCCTGTGGGGTCTGGTTCTCTGGGAATCTAACACAAATGGTGACCCCAAGAAGGCCCACTCACTGCCGGAGGAAGATGATCGCTGACCTTCAGCCCCTCGAGAGCTTTCCTCCAAGGGGGAGAATCTCCCTGGGGAGTCTGCACCCCGGATCATCTCAGTTCGGGTTCCGAGTCCCCCCAGGAACCTGCCAACCTGCAGCAAATGACCTCAGGAGGCTCCGGCTAGGGCCATCCCAACAGAAGCCGGACTGGGAGGGTTTGCGAGGGATTCTTTGAACACTGCCTAAGCTGCAGAGGCCTGGCTCTGGCTCATCAAATACATGGTGAAGTAAACAGCATGAGTCATTGTTGAGAGAATCAACAGCAAATTTAGGCTCCAAGAACTCTAGGAAACGAACCTATGGAGTTCAGAGCACAATATCCACAATTAAAATGATTAGAAAGAAGGAATAGAATTCAGACATGAACTTACCATGGAATCCAGGGCAGTCATTTATCTTCCATGCTGTATTTTCTGCATCTGTCAGTGGATGCCTGGCATCTTGGGGTCAGGGTCCCCTGAGTGAACAACATCACGGAGACTCAGCAGTGCTTTCTCCGAAAGCCTGCCGCCTCTGGGGAAGGCCACTGAGACTCCCGCGCACTTCTGCCCGAGGAGGAGCAGAGGGCCTGAGCACAGCACACAGGCCACACGAGGAGGATTCTGTGCTTTCCTCTGGGTCTTCCTCTTTGTTTCTGCTTTCGCCTCAGGCTTCCATTCTCGAGGTCCATCATCTTTACTGCAAACATAGTTTCCAGTCCTTGCAAAAGAGTGTTGCGAAGCTGCTGATCAAGGGGCTGCTGGGGTAGCCCAGTAACTTTATAGCTTCCGTACATTTAGCAATTCCACCTGCTTGTTCTTCTCAGGAAAACAGTTTCCATCAAACTTGCAATATTATCTCTGTATCTGATTTTGCAGTCTCTAACACAGTGCAGATCCTCCAAATTGTCCTCCCACGGAAGATGGCCACTAAGCCACTGGATCAGGCAGTAACCAAGGATTTCAAGTCACCACGTCTTGATGGGGCCACGCCACGGTGTGCGATAGTGCTGGTGAATTCAATAGTGCCGTCGTGACGTCTCTTGGATCTTCTTTATGTTCTCCGTGAACTCCTTCCAGGCAGCATGGATAAGCCATAATCTGCCAGCTGCGCCTGCTCAGGGTTCTTGTGGCTTAGCAGAAGGTTCGAGGCCTTGATGTCCCCATCACGTGCTCGTGCTCCTGGGTATACTCCAGGATGGCCAGAATCCTCAAGCTTAGCTGCAAGACAGCTTTCTGAGAACACCTTGTGGCGTTTGCTTCACATATTTTCTGAAGGTCACTCCAACCGACCCATTGTCACAGACTTGTGACTTCCCATTCTTGTCACGCCGCTCAGGTCCCCAGTACTGAGGAGCACCAGGGCACTTCAGCGCGCGGGTACGAATCCATTTCTGAATTTGCTCTGGCTTACCGCTGGCTGTAGAACTTTAATTCAGTAAAACGAGGGCCACTGTCACCGGGCTCCACGCTGGCAGCACAGGACACATCACCACCACGCGACTTTGGAGACTGTGTGTCAGCACAACGCACACAGCCGAAGCCACCCTGGCCGCTGGGTGATGCTGGCTCCCATTCCTTTTCTGACAGGTCAGTTATTCTCTCCCAGCCGTGAAGCGTTCCACAGGATGCTCTTTGCAGGCCCGTCTCCCAGCTTTTATGTGAGGCACTTTACCCGAGCCGTAGACCCGTCACCTTCTGCCCAGTACCAACTTCCCACCGCTCTAGTCCTCCAGACCACTTTTAAGTCCTCTCTCCAGTCCTCTGCAGTGCCGCCTATGTTCAGACTGCTGCACCGCACAGGTTGTTTCTTGGCTGTCTGCTCTGGGCCTCTGGTGTATTTGTCGAGATTTTTAATTTAGCTATGTGTGTCTTAATTATAGAGCTTAGTAACAATTCTTGTCAGGTTGAGAAAAATGTCCTTTTCTGTATTTTTCCTTTTTAAAAGTCTTTATTCTTTGTGGTTCTTTTCAGATCCATGTAAATTCTACAAAGAACTTACTCATTTTTAGAAAAAGCAAAACATTTACATTTTGTTTGGGCCATCAATTCAATAGGGATTGACATCTGTTATGCTGTTGAGTTTTCTGGCCTGTGCCGTGGCATGCCTACATATCCACAAGCCGTATCACGCACTGCACGGTGATGTTTTGGTCACTGCCAGACCACAGCCTGTGAGGCCACACCCATCAGGCCACAGAGTGATGTCCGTCTTAGTTTGTATGAGTATGTCTTATGATGTTCACATAAAGCTGAAATTGCCTAATGATGCACTTCTCAGAACGGATCCCATCATTAAGGGATACAAGACAGTATACGTATTTTTCCTAATTATATAGTATTTCATGTTATTATGACCAGTATTTGTTATTGTTAATGTATAGAAAAAAGCTGATACAAATGTAAATGGACTTTGCATTCTACTATGTTGCTGCCAATCTGCTCCGCTTATCTGCTGGCACTTGTGTGTTTTCCACGTATGTGTCAGCAGATTCGATGAACGGCAGCTGTATCTCTCCCCTCGTCATAGCTACTCACCGCTGACTGCTCTCGGCTTCGCGCGCTGCTGGGTCCTTCAGGGAAGTGCTGACTCGGAGCAGCAAGGTCTGCAGGAGCTGCTCCGTCGCTGGTCCCACAGAAAAGGCTCTAACATTTCATCATAATTATGATGTTTCCCTAGATGCTTGGGAAGACAAGAGTTCTCCTGTCTTCCTACTTCATTGCTATTTTAAAATCAGACCTATCTTTTGGATTTGCTGAAAAAACACGGTTTTCTTCTCTTTCCTAACGTGGCATAGTGTGGTAATAAATCTGTTCATGCTACATCAACCCTCCATCCGCAGTTCTAGGCCCAAGTTACTAAAGGTGTTCTTGCCTTTTTCCCCTGGCCTGTGAGTGTTTGTGCGTAGTCATGAGTGAGTTAGCTTCTTTCGGTGCCTTGCTCTGGCTCTGTCAGGCTTTGGCAGTGTAAAATGAAACGAACCATACTCTGTCCTTCCTGGCTCCGGTGGGCAGGAATGCAATGGAAAGATGTACAGCGAACACTGTTGAACGCATACGATCTTGTTCAGTGGGATTCTGTATTGTTTCTAATGTTTTTATTATTATTTTCTATTCTCTTTAACAAAAAGGATATACACAGCATAGCTAAGATAGCTGTACTTGCTAGTTTTTGTTTGTCTGTTGAAAGGAAGAGTTAATATATGTTGCATGCCTGTAATCTGAGCAATAAATTTGACAACAATGTGTAACACCACAAAAATTATTTTAAAGACTGTTTTTAAGTTACATATTTAAATTCTTCCATAATTATACGACTATTTCAGAGTTTAGCCTCCTCTCCTGCTATCATTGTTGATCAGCCGCCTTTTCAAGGCCTTGTCCACACACTCAAGTTTATGGTCCACCTTCTGTGGCCATCTGCATGCTGCGGAATCTGGTTATGTCTGTTATCTGTGGTTTTCAATCAGTCTCACCAGACCTTTCTCAATTTCATTAATCTTTCAAGAAACTCACTGTGTGGGCCCTGTTTATTTTTCTCTTTTATATATTTGTTTGCTAGTTCATTAATTTGTTTCTTCTTCTTTTTTTTTTTTTTGCCGGCTCAGCCCATCCTGGGAGCAGGGCTGGTGCGGCATGTGGTGCCAGGGATTGAACCATGGTCCCTGGGCTTTGCCTAAATTTATCTAAACAGGCGTTTTAGACTGCTGAGCTATCTCGCTGGCCCCTCTATTTCATTAATTTTTAGAATAATTTCATTGCAGCATTTCTTTCCCCTGGGTTTCCTTCAGTTTATTTACTTTTCTTTCTTGCAATGATTTGAGCTGAAGGCATTTCGGCTTGGTGAGTCTATGCTAAGATTTGGAGCCGAGAACTGAACGGGAATATGGGTCCATTTTTGTTCCATGTAAATGAGAGGCTCTGGCTGTGAGCATAGGCCTTGGTTCTGTGGACCTGAGCGGGAAGGGTGCTTGCAGAAGGAAGAAGGGCGGGAGGACCAGGGCTCAAAGAGCAGAGTGAGCCCCCGCCCCATCTGGAGCCAGGACTAATGGAGCTTCCCAGAACGTTGCTCAGAACCTGATCCAGGGGGAGAGCAGCTGGTCAGGCAGGAGGGCGGGTGTGGCAAAGACTCGGGAACAGATGTCACCAGGCAGACGAAAGCTAGAGACCCTCTCCAGCTGGGGAAAGAAGACAGCCAGAGGCACAGGTGCAAGAAGCAGGAGAGAGGGAGGAGACAGGCCTGCGCAGTGGACGTTGCCAGCGCACTCACTCTGCTTGGTGAGAAGACTGTGTGGACGGCGAGAGATGCTGCAGATGCACCGCTGGGGCCCTGAGCGTCCCCCTCACACCCAGGACTCCTCCCTGGTCCCTTCTGTTGAAAATTTTTTAAAATTATATTTTATGACTGAGGTTATAAGGATAAATACAGTCCAAACTGGATGTATTATATATGCACCTCTATTATTTTGTTCTTGTTTTCTTCTGATCTTACTGGATATTCTAAGAAGAGCTTTTCAGGTCACCGGAAAGCGACCCGGCCCCAGAGGTGGGGTGTGCTGGGTTCAGGGATGAACCAGCCTTGGCGCTGCCCTTTCCTCCTGCCGACGCGGCAGCCTGCCCTGGTCTCGACCTCTTCCATCGGCGTCTGGTCCTCCGGCTGCCGCACCCGTGAGGGCTCTCCAGCCCCACCTGCAAAAGCAGGCTAGAATTCCGGGTTTGACAGCGGGCCCCGGGATGCGGCGGGTCGGCCCTGGAGCGGGCATCGATCGGCAGCCGCGCGCCTCGTCCCGGGCACCAGCTCCACGCTGCGCGGGGCGCTCCGCATTGCGCCCCTCGCTGGCCTCCTGCCCGCGCCCGGCCCGGCCTGACCGCTCGGGTCCGCGTTCACAGCTCGCCGGTTGCCCTCCGGGGAGCGGTCGGCCCAGAGCACGGCGGGCTCGCTGCTGCTGCTGCTGCTGCTGCTGCTCCGGAAGCCGCTCTGGCCAGCGGCGCTTTTTACGGCGGGCGGGGCGGCGTTTTCCTGCTTGCGTTTCAAACGAGAAGCGGCGTCGCCGGCCGACCGCGCCGCGCTCGCTCCCGAGGCCTGCTGCGCCCTTGCCGCGCCTGGGTTGCTGCCGCAGCGGCTGTCCGCCCTGCTGTCACGTGGCGCTCTGGCCGGGGCCTGGAGGTCCCATGGCCGCCCCTCAGCCTGGGAATCGAAAGGAGTGTGTATTTTCGGAAAATCGCTTTCCTAGGACACACCAGAGTTCCGGTAGGGAACTCGCAGAACCCCAGGCAGAGCCGCCGCGCCTGCTGCGACCAGAGCTGGGAAGGCCTGCGAGGGCCTTGCCCGGAGGACTCGCGCCCGCGTCCGCGTTGTCTGGAACAGCGTGTTTCAGTCTTGCTTCAAAATAGTTCTGATGGTTTTGCCCACAGTGACATCTGTAATTTTCCCCTGCCGTGTCCTCGAGGTCAGACCACAGAGCGCAGCGACCAAGGACAGAGCTTTCACCTCGGAGAGAGCCGGGTGTCCCCCTGACTCCCAGGGCTCCTCCCAGGCTCCTGACTGCAGCCCAGGGCCGCTCCTGACTCCGGGTCTCGGTTCCTTATCCTAGAAGGGGTGATCTGGCCCCCTCGTGTGCCTGTCAGCCCGGGGCTGGGATAAAACTCCCTGGGGTGGGGGGAGACACAGTCGTGTATGTGCGCAGGGTGGTTTGGGTAATTGTACTGATGATTTCTGCTGGTCTACAGAGGGGAAGCAGTTGATGCTTAAGTATTGTTTCTGTCCTTTTGAATTTCTTATAACTTTTTCTTCTTTTTTTTAATTTTGCATGCTTATATCTGGGAATCTGGACAACTAATTTGAAGGCATTATGCAATACAACAACCACTGTCAAATTCTTCTTGTTTTGTTCGGTGAAGTTCTGTATCATTTCTAATGTTTTTTCTTACTTGTATTCTCTTCAGAGACTATCAATCGATCAATCAGTCAAACTCCGGTGTTCAGCACGTGTGAATGCGCTGCGTGCCCCCTGCGCCCACTCCCTCCCGCGTCCTGACTTCCCTGAGCCGAGTCCCGGCTGGTGCGCCAGCCTAATTTCACACGCGTGCTGTCCTCAGATGAGCAAAGCTGCTCTCTGGCCCAGGGCGTCCTCCACGTGGCTGCGAGTCTGGCAGATGTGAGGGTGGGGGAGGTGATGCTCCCAGAGAGTGGCCCCAAGTGTCTGCTCTCGCCCACCACGTCGCCTCTGGCATTCCTCAAGGAGGGACCTTGACGGTCAGGTTTGGTCACCAAAGCCCACCTCAAGGCTAACTGGTCACTTAGGAGGGACCTAGGGATTCTCCTCGACCTCCCACAGGCAAGGTCAGTCAGTGTCAGACTCCTGGACTGTTCCTGGGGTGGGCACACACCGGGGGAGGAGTCTGGTGGGCAGTGGGCAGAGCGGGAGGGGTCCCAGCCCCTCCTCGTGTTCCCCAGCTGAGGGGTAAGAGCTACCCCAGGGCTCTTCCCTCTCTGTGGGTCCCAGAGGGGAAGGCCTGAAAATGTCTCCCTTGGCTGTGGGAGACCCAGCGACCCCCAGGCGTGGCACGAGCTCCCTGAGCCTCTCAGCCTGGGGAATAAGCCAGGGCTCACCCAGGCCTTGGCACCTGCAGCCACCTCTCGTGGAGGTCTCCCTGGACGGTGAGACCCAAGAGTGGGAGTCTGCAAAGCCAGACCCCAGGGCCTGGATGGTCAGCAGGGGAGAACAGAGGAGAGACAGCCCTGCTGGGATGAGGCCAATCTGGGCCCATATGTGTGCTCCAGAGCTCGGGAGGCCCCTCAGGATCTCCCTCCAGTTCCTCCTTGGGTACCCCCGGCAGACAGGGGCTTCTGCCCAGAGCTGCTCCTACAGGCCTCCCTCCTTCTCTTCCTCAAGCCACTGTGCCACTCCTCAGCCCTCAGCTTTGCTGTGAAGTAGAAAGCAAGACGCTAGCTTCACATGGGGGACCTCAGGGCTGTGTCCCCCGCTGCATACAACTACACTGGCCTGTAGAGCTCTCCATGCGGGGAGAAAGGGGGCCAGGACCCCACCCTCCTCTTGGCAAACAACCCCAGGGTAGCCCTGGGGACAATGGGCATCAGCTCAGCTGGATGCTCTGAGGGGCCTGAGCCAATGTGAATGGCATACATCCTGCTGAGAAGCTTAAAATGCTCAGACAGCAGAGCCCTGAGCAGAGCAGACAGGCAAGGTGCAGAGCCCGGTGTCAGCCACAAGCCATGTCTGCACACCCACAGGACACCATGTTCTGGCCCGCCAGCAGGGACCCACAGGGCGCTTGGATCTCCATGCTGGCTGGGGTCTCCCTTGGCTGCACCTCAGAGGGGCTGAATATGCCACCACCAGCAGGGAGCGCTGGCGTGGCTGTCTTGAACCGGGACTGTGTGGACCTGGGAGGACACAGGCCAGTGAGGAGGCTGCAGGCCCCAGGGCAGGAGGTGCTCTTGGGCAGCTGGCCTCTGTGGCTCAGCCCAGATCTCTGACAGGCTTCTCTTTCATCGGGACAGCCACAGGCTGACAGCTTGGGTGACTGGACATATGGAGCTGTCGAGGAGTCTCAGCTGAGGAGCTCAGTCCTGGCCGGATTCTCCCAGAGGAATCGCATCCCTGTGAGCCAATCTCTGGGTCCTGCCCTCGGCCCTCCCCAGCCAGCCTGCCAGAGCAGCGGCCCCTTGAGATGGTGGCAGTGCCACTGAGCACCTTGGTGGCCTTAGGGTATCTGGGGCTTTCACAATGATCACAAAATGGTGCTTTTTCCTGTTTGGACAGAGGTTTCTGCTGGGTCCTTTGAAAGGAGAAGCAGGAATTGGAAGACATCAAACACTGGCCTTGTCCCCCAATCGAGGTGGCCTGTGTGGGGGAGGAGAGGGGTCAGGACCCCAGCTGAGCACCATCCTCCCTGGCTTTGGACGGCACTTGGATCGAACCCCCGACTCTGTACCCCACATTCTTCAAAGCCCCTCTCAGCCCATCTCCCCTGCCTCACCCAGCTCTGCAGCCCCTCTCAGCCCATCTCCCCTGCATCGCTTCCTACAGACAGGCAACCTCGCGGGTGCCAAGCTGGGGTGCTCACCAGTCTCCAGGAAGTCACCAAGGGTCACTGTGCCCCAGGCCCCGCTTGCACCTTGCTGCCCGCCCTCCTCTTCTTCACACGCCACTTGCTGATTGCCTCTGAAAGCCAGCCTGCCTCTCTTTCCCCTGGATGCTTCTGCTATGATTCTCTGTGAAAGTCAGGGTGGGGGGCCAGGGTGGGGGTGGGGGGCAGTCACACACCCCATCTGACAGGAGCTGTGTGACATTCAGGATGGAGACGACAGCTGGAGAGGCCTGGCCAGACTTGGCAGAGTCCGAGCCAGGGAAACGCACGGCAGAGGCCTCCATGCGGCGTGGGGTGATCCCTGGGTGTGCTCCAGGGGCAGCACCACACCCTGTCCTAGGGGTCCTTTACCAGGCCGTCCAGAGAGTCCCCACTGCCACTGAAAGGTGACGTTCCCCTCCGGGTTTCCTACACCTGCGGGCCCTGGGCCACTCTGCGTGCAGACGCTCAACACCTGCTGGGGAGGCTCCTCCGCAGGCTGAGGGCAGAACAGACACCGGAGATGGGGCCCAGATAGGAGCCCAGATCAAAGCACAGCACAGACCTCGGCAGGTCCTTTCATCCCGCCTGATGAAAGGTGGGGCGTGAGGGCTGAGTTGTCATGATGATTTCACTGGGCTCCAGTCAGGGAGGGGCTGGCCCAGCTCGCCAGAGGGGGCACAGTGTGCAGCCTGCGTGGGGGTCACTGCCACGCACTTGGATGGGCACACGTGTGTTTATGTGTGTGCGTGTGTGCATGCACAAGCCTGTGGGCCATGGGCATTGCTGTGGGCACCTCATTGTCAGGCAGCCTTGCAAAGAACCACGGACTTGGACTCTTGAGTCCCATAGATTCGGACATGCCGTGAGACATGTGGATTCTGTAAGCGTGTGTGGAGAAAGCCACAAGGTGAAAGCCACAAGGCGAAAGCCACAAGGCAAAAGACACACCGAGGACATTTGGGCTTGTTGGCGTCTCCGGAGATGGCCCTGAGGACATGACGTCCTCAGAATCCAGCTTTCATTTCACAGCGCATCAGTAGGAAAATTAACAAGCTCCCCGCGTCCTGCTCCATAATTCATTCTCTTTGTTTTAGATATTGAGCTAAGCTGGTGACTTTAAACTTTGAGAAATGGCTTTTAAATACAGATCTAGGCCTGGCAGCTTGGCTTGCCAGTGATAGACGGGCAACTCATCCCATCATTAGGGAGGTGGACATCATGCCACTTTGTCATTCAAATTCCTTTTCGATTTGACTCTGCCCTTCACCGCGCTGCCTGCGCCCCTCTGCAGAGGCTGAGATTTCCAGACAGGGTCTTCCCTGGGCAGGAGGACTGTGGGGCAGGGCCTCTAGGCTCCCAGCTCAGGACAGGGCATGCGGGGGTGGTGGGGCTCAGGCTGTCATGTTTACCTGACCTTGCCCAAGCCCTCTCCTTCTCGGGGAAGCTGCTGGCCGTTTGCTGTGGCAGGTGGGTGCCCTGGGGAGGTGGGAGGCCGCAGGCTGGTGACAGCTGAGGAGGGCTACTGCACACGTAGGTCCCCAGGGCGGGTCGCTCACTGGCTGACAGTGCAGGGGACGCTTGCTGGGGTCAGGGCCCTGCACTAATTTGGATGCTGACCTCTGGTGACAGAGCACAGGAAGTGAGTGGGAGCAGGAGGGGCACTTGGGCAGCGAGGCTATAAGTGGCATCAGAGTCCCCTCAGGGGGATGATGTGGTGTCATGCCGACAAGCAGGGCGCAGGACACAGTGGCAGCTGTGTCTTACAGGATGAGGTGACTTGGGCCCCATGGGCTGTGCTCACTGTTCGTCTGAACTGGTTGTCTCTGCTTCCTTCAAGCCAGCGGAAGGAGAGGGCTTCCTTTCCGCAGCTGCGCAGAAGAGCAACCCCCAGCCGGGCACTCCCAAAGGGTCCCTCAGATCCGGGAAGAGATCAAGAGGCTGGAGGGGTCAGACGCCCAACTCAGCAGCTTCTGACCCTTCACTCAGACCTGGCGCGGTCACCTGGCACCCGCCCACCAGAGCACCCCAGCAGGGAAGTCCCCTCCATCCTGCTGCTCCACACTCTGGGGCAGCTAGACACTACAAGTGTTTGGGAAGTGTGCACTGTTGTTTTGACACCAAACAAGGTTGTACCAGGGAAATTCTGTCCTCTGGCAGAGAACAGCAGTGCCAGGCCCTTGCCAAGCCCCACTCGAGAGCTCCCCAGGAAGCTTACCTGTGAATTGGAGGAGACAAAGGTGAAGGAACACTGCAGGCATGGCCTGAAGAGTGTGGGAGTGCATTTTCCCTCCACGTCTGAAACTGCTATACTCGTGGTTCCTTCCCCAAATGCCAGTGGCCTCCAAGAAGAGACAGCTGTCTCCCTGGCTGGCCCTTCTCACCTGCTTTCTGGCCTCCAGATGGGGCTACCTGGCAGCTGGGAGAGCGAGCTCAAGGACTGCCAGCCCCCAGCAGCTCGAGACAGCGGCAGCCCTCTACTGTGTCTTAGGTTTTACAGGAAAAAAGCTCCTGTTCCTGCTACAAACTGAGGGGGGCAGCTCGCCAGCCCGTGGGCTCCTCGGGGAAGGACCGCGCCTTCAGCTCTCAGGGGAGAACACAGGGCCCGGCGGGACCAGTCCCTCCCACTCGGCCAGAGAATCCCGGGGGCAGAGAGGAGAGGAGCGAGGGGCCACTCTTCAGCTGAAAGGAGGAGTGTCACGCTGAGTGTGACCTGAGTTCTCCTGTCCTCCAGGGAAAACAATAGGCCTCTGGCTTGGAGCTATTAATTTTTTTTTTTCCGCAGAACTGGGGATTGAACTCAGGCCCTTGCCCCTGCCAGGGAAGGGCTTATTCCACGGAGCCATCTACACGAAGGTCTTTGTGGGGCATTCCTAAGGCCACTCTGACTCAGCAGTTTTACCCAGCCAACCTCAGTGTAGGCTGCTGAATAATCCAGAAGTCTTGCTAAACTTTAGTGCGTTCATTAGAAACACCAGCTCAATCTGGGGATACCATCCAGACAAGCTCTTAAAATATCAGAGGCCTGCGTGGATTTTGTTGTATCTTGATTTTGGTAGTGATCACAGAAATCTACGAGTAATCTGAGTTAAAGCTCAGAATTGCAGGGCTGGGGAGATAACTCAGTGCACGAAGTGCCTGCTTAGGCAAGCGCAGGCACCACATGCCACGCTGGCCCTGCCCCGGGGCACACTGAGCAGGTGACGAGTCTGGTGTGGTGGCCCACGCCTGCAATCCCAGTGCTGAGGAGGCTGGAAACAGGAGGATCACTATGAGTCAGAGCTGTGCAGTGAGACCCTGGACCAAACGCATAACGGAAGCCCTCAACTGCATCCCCCAGAGGTGAGTTTTATTGTGTGCACACTTTAAAAATAAAGGGAAAAGCTACAGGTGGTTTTGCAATGCTAATGAAGCCGAATTCTCAGCTGGAAACGCTCTCCTCTTTCACTCCAAGCAAAAGTAAAGGAGAAGCCCGTGGCTGCAGCAGGGCGGCCCCATCAGTGCCCTGGCCCTCGCCACGAGCCCAGTCACGCACACTGCTGTGGCCGCCCGCGCTTGCATCCGGCCACGCGGGTCGCTTAGTCCAGTGGGATGCTAGCAGACATGCTTGCTTTTCTGCTCGGACCTCTCGTCACCATGACAACCTGCCGAGGCTCACCTACCAGAGGGTGGGACACGTGTCACGGGAGCAGGGCCACGGAGCCACCCAGCCAAGATCAGACAGCAGGCAACAATTAATAGGACGTGGGGCTGAGCTCTGGACATCTGCTAAGCCAGCTCGACCCGACTGCCCAGCAGCCAGGCGAGGTGGTGTGTGTTGGTGACTCAGAGCCGCTGTCTTTTGAGGCCGTGTGCTGGATAACTTTGCCATGCAGATAACTGATACAGCAAGTAAGAAAGTGTGAGCCGTGAGAAGGCCACCGACTAGCCGCAGAGACGCAGCTCGGCGGACGGGGACAGTGCGAAGGGGCATGTCTCCCGAGATGATGTCGTCTATTTATTCCAAGAGGAAGGCTGCGTAGTGATGCCACAGAGGAAGATGGAAGCATCCCAGGATGCCACGCTTCGTGGCTGATTGGAGAGCCTACCCAGGAAGGAGGGTCCCCCGCATTTTGAGTTTGAATCCACATGCATACGACTTACGATAACCTGAAGGCATCCAGGAATAATGGAGCAGTGCCCTTAAAGCCTCGCAGCGCCCACACGTGCACACACACACCTGCACACGTGTGCACATGCATCTGCACACATGCACACGCGCCCCCCCACGCACAAGTCGGCCAGTAGGCGTGCAGGCTTCAGCGTGTCTATGCCTGATGCTCCGGATGCTGGGACTTGGGTGAGCACGGTGAGCTGGCAGCCGGGGTGTCACCACGCAGAAAGCACGTGGGTCTTGCTGACAATGGTCACCTTGCCGCTCACTCTGCCTGCCACCCAGGGTAGAAGAAGGTAGCAGTTCAAAGAGATGAAGCACTTTGATTTGGGTTCCAGTTGGTGGTGCCTCAGAAGGGGAACGAGAAGAGGAGGCTTCTCTGGGCCATGACAGGGCAGGCAGGGCAAGAGTTCTCGAGAAGGAAAGGGGCTTACAGCGGGAGGCCGAGCATGTGGGCCCAAACGGCCCACCGAGTCGGAGCAGGCCCAGGCAGGGGCTGGGTAAGGGGGCCTACAGAGTCCATCCTGGAAGGGCAGTGTGTCAGGCCGCATGGCACTGGAGAGGAAGAGTTGGTGCGACCTACAGGGGCTGGGACCCCTGGGGGACATGTCCCACCCACAGTGTAGGACATGAGGGTGAGGAGCAGGAGCCACACACATGCTGCATCACTGTGGACAAGCATCAGGGTTGAGCCCAACCTGGAGGATCCAAGCCCACCGTGGCAACCGGGGAAAGAGGAGACGTGTGGAGAACACCACAAAGATGAGAATTAGGGATAATGGCTGTGCAAGAGGGTGCAGCTTGTGTGGCTAATCCGGGAGCTGGTCCCAGTATCCAGAGGGAGACGCTCTGTGTGTGCTATGTGGTACTGACCGGCGTGGCATGGGCATGGAGTAGCTGTTCAATGACAGTTTGCTGAATGAACTGATGGGGTTTGGGGACCAAGCGGTGAGTTGGGGGAATGACCTGGGCCCCAGGGCAGTGCATACACAGGGAGAGCCTGGCCACACGCCCGCCACCCCAGCCGCTGCCCACGTCTACTCAGGGCTGGGGCTCAGCCCAGACGTTGCTGCTGTGCTGTCATGGGCAGGTGCCGGGGCGACCCTGGGTGGGACGTGTCCCCCAGCTGTCCCATGGTGCACATGGTGGCCAAGTCCCCATATCACCCGTGCCCTGCTCCCACACTCTGGGCCACTGGAGACACATGGAGGGAAGTTTCCACAGCTGCCTGTCACAACCCTGCACCTGGATCCTGCCAGCCTGGGCAGCACCTGGCTCTCGGGCGCCAGGCACTGGGCTCCGGCTGCCAGCTTGGCCTTAGCTCCTGCCCTCAGGCTGCACTCAGGAGCCTCCCTTGGACGAGGCCATCCCTGAGGGCTCTTGGGGCTGGAATCTGGAGGCCTCGGCAGGCCACTGGCCAGGCCACTGGCCAGTGCGAGGACAGCACACAGCTTCTGCAGCCCTTCCATGGGAGGTCCTGGGCAGCCTGGCTTCACATTCAGTTCACCTGCTTCTCCTCTCACACCTTCTTCATTTAAAAAATAAAAGTGAAAATCTGAAAAAAAAATTAGCCCTCCTGCTAATAAGAATATTTTTCTAGCCCTAGTAGGTAGGACCCTTTAGGACATTGCTTCCAAGCCCTGGTCTCCAACAGCCTTCAGGACAGGATTGAGACCCTGAGTAACACGACAAGATGTGTGATCGAGACTGAGCTGAAAACAATGAAACGCTAAGCACTAGGCCAGCCACACGCTGAGGTCGGAAAACAAGGCTCTCCCCAGGGCACTCTGTAGCAGGAGACCTGGAGTGGCCACGGGTCACTTGGCTGGTGAGAACTTCTCTGCCATCAGCAGCTTGGAAGGTGTCCCCGGCCCTCCCACACCCAGAGGGCCAGATGCCCTCCCAACCCTGCAGGGCCAAAGCCAAGCCATGATGTGCCTCTGTTTCAGAAAGGCAAAGCCCCAAACCCCACCTGAATTGTCAGCATTTCCCAGATCTGGACGACCCATTCAGGTGCTCAGGGGACAGCAACAGGAGCAGTCACTGGTTCTCAGTGGGGACAGAAAGGCTCCACACTTCAAGTCCCAGGCAGTGGTAACAGCTGCACGTAGCCCCTCAGGCACAAGTCAGCAGTCAGCCCAGGCAGCCTGGAGCAGGAAAGAGGCTCAGGACCAGTAGCTGCAAGAGGAGAGGGGAGGGGTCAAGAGGGGAGAGGAGGGGAGGGGAAGAGGGAGGGGTTGGAAGGGGAGGAGAGGGGAAAGGAGGAAAGAGGGGAAGGAAGGGGAGGTGTCGGGAGGGGAGGGGAGGGGAGGAGAAGAGGGGAGGGGAAGAGGGAAGGGGAGGGGAAGAGGGGAGGGGTTGGAAGGAGAGGGGAGTGGAGGGGAAGAGGGAAGGGGAGGGGAAGAGGGGAGGGGTTGGAAGGAGAGGGGAGTGGAGGAGAAGAGGGAAGGGGAGGAGAGAGGAGGGAAGGGGGAGGAGGGAGGAAGGAAGTTGGAGAGGGAGGAGGGAAGGAGAGGAGGGAGGGGGAAGAAGGGGGGGGGTGGGGGAGGGGGGAGGAGAAGGGGGGGGGGAAAAAGGGAAGAGGGAAGAGGGGGGGAAGGGAGGGGAAGGATCGGGAGGGGAGGGGAGGAGTTGGAAGGGGAGGAGAGGGGAGAGGAGGGAAAGAGGGGAAGGGAGGGGAGGGGAGGGGAAGAGGGAAGGGGAGGGGAAGAGGGGAGGGGTTGGAAGGAGAGGGGAGTGGAGGAGAAGAGGGAAGGGGAGGAGAGGGGAAAGGAGGTAAAGAGGGGAAGGGAGGGGAGGAGGGAAAGGAAGGGAAGGGGAGAGGTTGGAAGGGGAGGAGAAGAGGGGAGGGGAGGGGAGGGGATACAGGGAGGGAAGGGGTGGAAGAGGAGGAGAGGGGAGAGGCCAGAAGGGGATGGGAGAGAAGAAGATGGGAGGGAAGAAGAGAGAGGAGGGGAGGCAGGGAGGGAAGGTGTGGGAGGGCAAGGGAGGGGAGGAGGAGAGGAGAGATGAGAAGGGAAAGGCATGGGAGAAGAGGAGAGGGAAGGAGAAGAGAGAAGAGGGGAGGAGGTGAAGAGAGGAGAGGTCAGGGTCACTGGGCAGCCATCATCACCTTTGGCCCACCTTGTCCAGAAATGCAGCTGATCTTGAGAGATGGGGGAACACTTGGACCATTAAGGGTTAAACCTACACAAACCCTGCAGTTCTCTCACACGTGTTTGTACATGGAATGAAGGCAGAGTGCTGAGTTTAAGATGTGCGTCCAAATAGAGCTTTCTGCAGACCACACCTTGGTGACTCTGGTCAGTGGCCTCGGCAGCAAGCAGTTCTAGCACGAGGTGGGCGATGGGCTTGGGACGCGCACCGCTCCTCCCGCCCTCTCGGCCGGGCCGCAGCCTCGCCACAGCTGCTGGCGGACTGGCTCTGCTCACGGAGCACACACCAGGCTCCTTTGCTGAAAGTGCTCACCCTGTGCTCCAGAGAACTCAACTTTCAGCCACGAGGGATGCTAAGGCCAGGCCTGGCGCCACGGCGGGAGAGGCCTGTGTGTCGCTGGGCTGGGCACGTTCCGGGGCAGCCGGACCCCTGGTAGCAGGGGTGAGGGCCAGAGCCAGGGCCTCGCTGGGGCGGGCGCTGCACCCGCTCTGCGCGTGCCCTCCCACCCCCCTCAGGCACAAGGCCAGGCTTCTAAAAAGCTCTCCCCTTATTTTATCTGGCAGGACATCGGGACAATAACTGGACAGGAATCAACTGGCCACAAAACCAAAGCCCTGAGGAAAAATGCCTCACGAGTGCAGCCAGCAGGCACCCCCGGCCCCACCCCCGGGAAGTGCGTTCCACTTGTGGAAGCCACATAATGGACGTTGTGTGCTGGGGCGGCCCAGGCAAGCACAATGCTGTGAAAGGGTTTGTACCCCACCACTGGGAGTTGTTCTGTCTGCAACAAAGGCGTTCACCTCTGTGGCTTCCCGAAAAAGAATGTGTGAGCTTGTCAAAACAGAGCTTTCCTGCAGGCCTGGGAGAGTGGGTCTGTCCAGCTGCCAGAAAGGAGCAAGGCCAACATAGGGAAGTGAGAGAAATTCCACCGCGCTGCCCTCCAGCCGCTGCCGAGGCGCCTCACCCTCTCACACTGGCGTTTGTCTTTCAGAGAAGCCAGCTTCCCAGGAGTTGCCAGCCCAGCGCTGGTGTGGAACCTGTTCTCAGCACGTGAAGGTGACCAAAACTGCTCTCCTCATGGCTGGAACCCCAGGTGTGGGTCACAGTGGGCACACCCACTCACTTTACTTTGCAATTCTTCCTTCCTTCCGAGGCAAAGACAACCTGCACGGAACTGGAGCAGGCTTGGAATGCTGTGGGCAGTGAGGCAGCCGGTGAGGCCCACACAGCCCTCGCAGAGGTCTGGCCTGAGCTCTGCCTCTCCATGCAGCCTAAGAGCGAGCTCAAGCCAGAAGAGCCTGGGCCTGCATGCTGCAGTCACCTCTTCTACAAAGGTGGTCCGACTGCATGCGAGTGACAAAGATTCTCTTCTGCTAACTGATGGCCCGTTTCCTTGATGGCTCCTGACTCCCAAGGGATGCTTCATAAGATTCAGACTGCACTGAGAAGCTGTGACCCTCCGCCCTCCCACCCTCCTGGGAACCAATACTGCCTGCACGACTACACACCCTTCGAAGTCTTTGGTGGATCCAAAGCTCTTGGTTTTGAGAACTGCATCTGTTTAATTTGAGTGGTTGGGTTTAACTTTCCTAATTAGTGAAAATTGCCCTCTGGCTCCTGGCAGGAAGAAGGAAGGCAGCAGAGCCCCAGGGCCAGCTTGCCGAGGTCTGGTCTTTGCAGTCAGGGGCGACAAGTTTTGAGGTACCATGGCCCTCAGCGACCGCCTAAATTTATTGGGCAGAGGTCTTGGCAAGAGGGAGGAGATTTTTGAGCCAGTTCCTGGAGCCATAGCTGCACGTTCCAGAACACTAATTGTTTCTGCGGCTGGGAATCGCACGTCCATTTATCCAAACCTGATTCTGTGTCTGGGGATCACAGAAACACCGACAACCTACAGGATGTACGTGTGTAAACACAGTTTCCTTCTCCGAAGCACTCCCAGCTTCCGGAGCCAGGGCCTGGCAGGGGCACAAGCCTCTGGTTCTGTGCCCGCTGATCCCTTCCCAAGCCATGTGTGCCCAGTGGGGAGGGCGGGAACCGACAACCATGTGAGAGAAGCGTGACAATGGGCGGTGCCTGGGCCAGTGTCCTGGGCGGTCCTGCTGGTCTCAGAGAAGCAGGGCTGGGGCCACCCCTGGTCTCCAGAGGTCTGCATGACGAGCAGGGCCATGCCTGAGTCCAGGCCAGGACATTAAGTCTAAGAAAAATGCAGCCCATCGCGGGGTTGTGAGCTCCGACGGCACCAGGAACATCTGCTTCTCCTCCTGGTACGAGGGAAGTAAGCATTGTGCCCTACTATGGACTCTTGCCAGAAATCGAACTTACATTTACCCAGCTCCGGACCTAACTCCAGTTCTCAGGAACTGCAGGGCCTGCAGGAAGACTATAAAGATGAGAGGCCAGAGGACGCAAGCTCTGTGGGACAGAGGATTCGACTTCTCTGACAAAGGCTAATGAAAATGCGAGCTGCGAGAAAACACTACAGATTAAAAGAAGCCTAAGAGGTTTTTAAAAGCTATTGAATCTGTCGGCACCCCGATTCAATCTAACTCATTGGGAATTATGTTGGGACGAGCTAGGAAACCTGAACAAAGGCAGGTTATTAGATAATCTTCATGGTGTTAGAAATGCTAAAAATGAAAGTTCTGTCTATTCTCCATCTATCATCTGCATGAAATAGCTGAGATTTGCTATAAAATATTTCTGCAGAAAAGTGAGATACAGACAAGACCAGCATGGTGTCAGTGCTGAAGCCATGTACACACAGGACCACATCGTACTCTTCTCTGCTGTTTGCCACGTGGAAAGCTCCAGTGTACAGTTCCAAAAAATGGAGAGGAAGTGTCGTGGGCTGAGGCTTTCTGGTGGGCAGTCCTGACAGCGGGCCGCCACCCTACCGGGTGGCCCGGGGTGTCAAAGCTGCTGGCTGAGCTCACACCTGGCGCTGGACGCTGGGCCAGGCTGAGCAGGTACTGAGGAGGCCACAAGGACCAAGGACAAACACCTGCCGCCCCACCTCCTGTCTACATCTGTCCTCCATCCTCCCCATTCAGCCTGGAACACAGGCTGGACACTCAACACAGGGCCTCCCAGGGACCAAGGAGGAAGTCAGATTTCTGCTTGGAAAGAGGACCTACCAAGATCCGGAAAGTTTCTCATGTCAAAAAGCCCACCCCACCCCAGGGCAGCCCATGGCCAGCCACTGCGGCCAGAGGGAGAGGGGAGGTGCAGGCTCTGTGCCTTCAGAGGACCTGGGGCTAAGATGTTTGAGGTTTCAGGGCGGCCTTGGAGATCCTCAAACCAGGAGCAAGGCCACCACACCTTTCCTGGTTTGCACAGCTGCCCCGCGCAAGGGTGTTTGCTGACTCCCATCTCTGCCAGGACCAGGCTGGCGATGCTGACCACAGGAGTATGTGGCGCAGCACGCTGACAGCTGCCGCTCCCACCGCACTGCTCCGTCTCCTTGCTGGCAGGGTGAGCTGAGGGTTCATATTTGAGAGCCCCTGGGAAGGACGGCTCCTCCCCCAGCTGGGCCCCTTGCTCTTCCCACATCGCTTTCCGGAGTAGACAGCTGTCTTTCGCTTGGCCGCGATGGTCACCTGTGTAGTGGTCCCCCCACTTTATTTGAAGAGCTGGCGCTGAGAAGGGACCTGAGAACTCATCTCAGGTGAAGGGAACCTCAGTTAGAAAATGTTCTGTTCAGCAGCGATCGTGTTTCTGCAAAGCCCACAGAGCAGTTCTGATGGCTGATTAAACAGCTACAAATCTGGCCCCCTCTTGGAAGGTTGGTGGCTTTAGCTGGTCTTCAGGACAGCCCAGGTGTGCACAGAGGTGCCTGAGGGGCTGGCGTAGGCAGTGGAAGAGGAATGAGATGGTAAAGGGACATCCAAGCCCCCATCCCACACCCTAAAGAACTCTCCTTTTTTGGTATGGCTGTTAGAGCTGTGTATAAGACTTCATAGGAAGGAAGAAGGAAGGGAGGAAGGACAGGAGGGAGGGAGGAAGGGAGGGAGGAGAAAGGGAGGAAATTTCCCATCTAAAAACAAAATTTAAAAACCCACCACTTTAATGCTTTTTCTAACTCATTCTGATTCACATAGAGCCTTTGTCAGAAGGCGGATTGAAGAGACGCCTGCATTTTTGTTTCATCTACTTGCCCTGTTGGCAACCTTTCCTTCATGGCTATCACAGAGGTCAAGGAGCTCATTCCCAGGCGATCTTATGCGCATCCATGCAGCCAAAGGATCAAAGGCAAATCCGTTTTCTGTGGTCAGTGTTTCCCACACAGGCATAACCAAGCATGGCTTCTCTAGAGGCGAACCGGAAGTGGCCTCTTGCAGGTCATGGAAACTGACCCATGTCCCCCTGGCAAGCCGGGATGATAAACCCAGGTGGCCTAGGATGTCTTCCTCTGTGAAAGGCCACTCGAGCAACACCAGACAGCAATAGGAAGGGACTGTGCCGTCCTCCACAAGGGAAATTCCTGCAGCAGGAGAGCTAGCATTGCCTTCTTGTCCCCATTTCGGGGAGAAAAGATGACGAAGTGACCACCTGCTGACCACAGAGTACCTTGGCGTCACAGGTAGACAAGCATGGGCTCTGCTGTGTCCTGCTGTGGGCTCCTCAGCCCTGACCGCATGAGAGGCCACAAGGGTGCAGGTTGGGGCGGGGAGAGGCACAGCTGTGGAACTCCCAGCAGGAGGCAGAGTGGCCAGATCCCAGGCCCACCTCGGGTGTCGGGGCAGTATGTCCTACAAGCAATGTCATCTTGTGGTCCCGGCAGGTGTGGCAGCGAGGGAGATTGTACTTGACAAAGAGCAAGTGCACATCCAACAGCTGCAAGGTGGCCCTGCGAGAGGGATGCTCAGGTCAACGTGGCCCAGGCTACGCTGGGCGGGGTGGGGCACATCACCCTCGCTGTCCCCTCATGTGGTGCTGCTGACCCTGCTGCAGCCCCTCCCACGGCATGGTGCTTGTGCAGGGTGGAAAAGATCTTGCTAGGGACCTGGTGCTGGTTTGCGGGTGCCAGAAGGGCCACCTTGCAGCCAGGTGGGTTTCATTTACACAAGGAAGGAAGAGAGCTGGTCTCCCTGGCCTGAGGTGACACCAGAGGGACTCTGAACCCCAATTTGTCTCTGCTTTACCTCCCAGGAAGGGAAAGACAGGTTGTGAGAAGTGACACTTCCGCAGAGGCCATACTCCAGATGGGCACCAGGCCACGGGCTGTTGGCACACATGGGGATGGAGCAGGTCCACAGGAG
This sequence comes from Octodon degus, assembly GCF_000260255.1. NCBI lineage: Eukaryota > Metazoa > Chordata > Mammalia > Rodentia > Octodontidae > Octodon > Octodon degus. The sequence goes on from NW_004524702.1 coordinate 844,207, forward strand.
AGCTGGGTCCTCTCCCATGCCGTTTTCCACAGGAACGGGGCCTCGGTTTCCGCTGAAGTGATCCCTTCTCCCACACTTCCCATTAGCTAAGGAGCTGATGCCACACTGGGTAAGTGCCTCCCGTGTCAGCCACAGCCTGGCTGCACATGCCCAACCCTCTACAGCAGGGGGCCATCCCAGGCCCCAAGGCAGCCCTGGATATCCCATGCCTGGCCTCCTGGGGTCCCCTCTACTTGGTCGCTGCTCCATCCCTTGGCTCCTTCCACCCCAGCATCATGTCAGCCTCCAGAGAAGTCACCTCTTCTGGGGCCTAGGCTCTCTTCTCCTGTCTCCCAGCCAGGCCCTCTCCAGCCTCCTACATAAAGGCTCCCTTCCTGCTTGCCCTCCCGCCACCAGCTCCTCCCCTCTGCCAAAGGGTCCTGCTCCCATCCTCCCAGTGCTGTGTGGCAGGCACGGACACCTCCTCCCCTCCTGCCCTTCTGTGTTCCTTACTGAAATACACGCTGGGGTCCTCTACCCCACGGCTGGGCCGCATGCCTCTAGCTGAGCTTGGCTCACACTGGTCTTACTTTTATCATAAACTAAACCCTTGTGCTGATTTCTAGTGACCTTAGCTTTTTGAATCCAACCTCCTAGAAGGAAAGGCAGTTCTGAGCTTGCTAAGACCCCTGCTGCCTGCCAATGTCTGGGATCTGGGACAGAGGAAGGCCACGCCACTGGCCTCCAAGACACCCCTCCCTGGGAAGGGCTTGGCCTCCAATTGTCACACAAAGAGGTCGCTCAGGTCAGGGCTTCAGGACCTGGAACGAGTGTGTGTGCTCACAGCCATGCACCTGGCCAGCACTTGCCTTCCGATGGGGCAGAAGTCCAGAATCCACCTCTCTGACCACCTCTGGGTGAGGCAGGAGGCCAGAGTGAAGTGAGGGCCAAGCTAGGACAGAAATAGCTTCATGGCTTGCGGCAGGGAGAGGGTCGCCCCGGGAGAGCCTGGGTCCTGGGGACGAGGCGGGGCTGGGGCAGGGTCCCTGCCCCACACCCCCTCCACAGACATGGAGCACCTGCTCCCCAGGAGCCCGGGGAAGGAGAAAGTCTCCCTGGGCTTGCGTGGTACGCACCTGCAGTCCTTGACCGCATTTCTCATTTGAGTTCCAATTTGACAGTGGAAGATGAGATAAACCCCAAAAGTTATCCAATCATATTTCCGGAATCTGCTTAAACACGGTCCCTGGCAGCTGGCAAGGAGACGGCCCTGCAGTTCCCCATCAGCTTGCTAGAGCTGATGTCACTCATACCCGGGGTCGGTCGGGCCTACTACCTCCCGGCTGTTCTTAAGGTTTCTCCCTCCACAGCTGCATACAGTTTAGAGGTACTCCCCATAGCCAGAGAGGAGAGGGACCTCGGCCTATGGTGGGCAATGGAGACCAGGGGTCTCCAAGGCTCCGTGGGCCCATTGTTACAGACACAGCCATAGAAGGCTTTTTTTTTCTCCTCTCAAAGCAATCCAAGCTTTTCAACGTTGCAGCCCCCAGGGCCTCACCCTCCCTGGCCAGCTGTCTTGTGTGGCTGCTTTGTGTGTCTGCAAGGCATACCGAGAAGGACACTTTCCCACGAAAAGGTTTCCTTGGTCCTCATTGCGAGTAGGCTGGAGGATCTCCTCACAGGCACCGAACCCACAGGCTGCACCAAAGAGGAAAGGGAGAGAGCACACATCGGAGCTGCATGAGTGGGGTGCTGTGGCTTAGCGAGGGCAACGCTCCGGGTGCTAAGCCCGGCAGTGTCAGTGCACTGGCAGCAGCCGCCCTCACCCCCGCCCTGCGGGGACCCAGTGTCCAGCGCGCGCCCGTCCCGGCAGCTACCTTGCCTCCAACAACAGCACCTTCCAATTTAATGTTGCTTGCAGGTGCTTACCTGTGACTAGGACCAACCATCTCAACTTTAAAACCAGCCCACATTGGTGCAATAATCCAATGATGAGGCCTGCAGTCATTAAAACAGGCGAGACCGCCCAAAACATAGTCTCGAACTGCGTGGACTCTAGTGCAAAGCCTGTCACTCTCTTTCCATTTCAAAGCTGCTTAGGGAAGTCCAGATGAGCCAGCTGGCACTGAAATGCAAAGTGGAATCTACCCGTGCTCCAAAGGAGAGGGGGAGACGCCAGCCTGCGTCACCTGCCGACGCGGCGGCCCTCCTCTGGGGTCTGGGTCTGGGGAGCCACCTGACCTTTCCTACCTCAGCAGCCTCGGCCATCTCCACACGCAAAGCTTTCCCCCAGTGGCCTGGGCATGGGACTCTGGGCAGCCTGGGCTAGGGGTAAGTTAGTGTCCTGGAAATGACGGAAAGGAGTGAGAGTATCCAGGGTTGTGCTGCCTGCAGGCAGACCCAGAAATCAGGCTTAGACAAGTTCATCTAGAAGGGAGTCCAGGAAACCCCAGGACAGGGAATAAGGCAGCGTGTGAAGTGCTAAGGACAGGTGCACGCCCTTGTCACCTGTGGCTCTGTCCCCCAGGCTCCCCTGGAAGAGGGTGCAGCCCGAGGTCTGTGGGATGGGGTCCACGTAGGAAAGGCCTGGGCCCAGGTGGTAGCCCTGAAGTCCTTAGGTGTGAGGAGCTGCGAGGGCACCTGGGAGGTCTGTAAAGAGAAACCATGGGCACCGTCTTCCCTTAGACCCGGGTAGACATGTGACCTTTGTTCCCAGGGGTTCCTGCCACCATGTGCCACCATCCACCACCCTCCACAGAGGCTAAGCTGTGGCACCTGGCCTTGGCTTTGAGCTCAACCCCCCAGAGAGCTACATAATCTTCTGTGGCAGTGACAAAAAGTGAGACCTGGGACGAGTCTGGGGCTTGTGCTGACAGACACTGCTGAGCATGGTAAGAGGCCACTCTCCTGATCTGTCCATCCTGGTGCCAAGAGAAAGCCATGTGCACAGCTGCAAGAAGCAGGCAGGAATGCATGCCATAACCCCGCACTCCGAGAAGCTGAGGCAGGACAGTTGCAAGTATTGAGCTCAGGCTGGGAATCTCAGCCGACCCTGTCCATGAAATGGGGTGGGGGGAGCTGGGGATGTTGTCCAGTGGGAAGCTCCTGGGTTCCATTGCCCCCAGTACAAAGAAAGAAAAAGGGTGTTAAAAGTGCTGCCACTCTGTAGGAATGAGCAACCCCTGACACTACCCCTCTCCCTACTGGGGACTTGGACTTAGGAGCTCGTAGGATAGTAGCCGGGACACATCTGGCATGGGATCGTCGAGCTGGAAGGGTTCGCCCTCCAGGCCTGGTTATGGCTCTGCTGGAGGCTCTGCTGGCGAGAAGCGAAGGCTGACTCTGTCCTCTGTCCACACCTCGTGAGCCCAGTGGGGCTCTTGGGGCCCAGAGCCTCAGTGGGGGATTACAAGGAGAGCTGCTCGACCAAGCTGGCCCGAACCCTCACCAAAGCACAGGACTGAGGCCTGTAGGGCCACCTTGCATGCTGGCAGCAGGGAGGAGGAGTTGGGTGTGCTGACAAGACGCCCACCTGCGGGCGGTCTCCAGGGAAGGAGGGCCCCAGTGCTCATAGGACACCTGAAAATGGAGGTGAGGGCCAGCCTCCAGGACGCTGCCATGGCTGCAGTTTGGGGAAGCCCATCCGTTTGCTGGGTGCTGAGGTGTCACACAGTGGAGGGGATGCACATGAGTACAGGCTGCTTGGCTCAAAGGCTCAGCAGCCACTGCCATCGAGAGAGATGGCACGGGGTGGGTGATGGGGAGGCCTGGTGACAGCGCACACGCACGCACACGGCGCACATTGCAAAATCTTATTCCCCAAATCAAACTCTCCCGCAGGAGTGAAGAATTTCCCAGCTATGGTGCGCGCTCCAGGCCCAGGGTCCTTGCCTTGCCCCACCCCACCTCTGCTCCCTCCCTCATAGATGCAGAAGGATGGCTCACACCCAGGAGGCTGCCCCGCTGCCCCTCTGTGCTGCCGCCCTGTGGAACACACCAAAGGCAACTGCCAGCCTTGAAAGTAGCACCTCTAGGTGGAAGACGGCTTCCTCCCCCAGATCTGTACCCCGATCTCCTGGGTCGCAGTCCACACACACCTTGCGAAGTCACCACCACTTCTCCCCATTTTGGGGAGTATCCAGGCACAGTCACTCAAAGCAACACGTAGGCAGGCCCGCTACGTAGGCTCAGCCCCTGCAACCTATCCTTCGCTCACTCAACAAACACGTGGTGCGCAGCGCCAGACGATGCACCCTGTCTTCTCACACCGCCTCCTCTCATTCCACAACCACAGCCCAAGCCCAGGGCACTGCCACCTCTTGTGGCCCATGAAGCAGCCTGTGAACAGATTTCCCCGTGAGCAGCCTCAGGGGCCAGCACGCTGGCACACAACTCAGTGCGGGACCTGTGTGTGTGTGCGTGTGTGTGTGTGTGTGTGTGTGCATGTTGTCCAGGGCAGCTAACCCTGTAACTCCCGGGACAAATCACTCTTCCCTGCAGGCCAGGGCCCCTCTGGAATTACGGAGCAAACGAATCCTGACAGTGCTGGAACCCTCCTCCTCCAAGGTCTGGACCCTGCACACCAACTGAGGGAGGGCAGCAGAGCACGGTCCTGGCAAAAACACAGGCCACCCAGTGCTGCGTGCTGAGTCACCCAGAAACGGTTTCTGACCCTCTCTGGCTTCTGAAGCACCTGTTGTGACCCCTCGCTGTTTCCTCCTGGGGTGCCAGGTGGAGCAGACTTGGCATCTGGGAGGTTGAATTCTCTGCCAGTGCAGCTGGGATTTCCCAGAGGCCAGAGGCTGGCAGGGTCGCGGCTCCCAGGCAACAAGGAGCGGCTGGCATTGGGGGGAGCTCTCGGTTCGCATCCTTGGGGTATGACTGCCAGTGAAACCAGACACTCAGCTAAATGAGAATTTCAGACAACAGAGAAAAGTGTGTAGCAGAACTATGTCATGGCTTTTATTTTCATTTGCTACATGCGTCAGTCCTTTTGTAAAGTGCCCTATAAGACTTGCCCAGGAATCCTGGAGACATGGCGGCTGGCCTTTCTGAATGAAGACTCACTCCCAAGGCACTCACTGTGATGGCCACTATTCCAGTCCGCTGTTACCCAAGCCAGTCCTGATGGGTGTGCAATAGGAGTCACAGGTGTGGGAATGCCAGGAGGGGGCTCAAGTGGGCGCCATCTTGGGGTGGACTTCTGTGTGGAATAAACTCCCCAGGGGCGGAATTCTGTTCCAAGTATTCCCAGTTACTTTTAGGGTGGCCATGGCAGCCACTCCCCATCTTTAGAATGGAAGGCATCGGTGTTCCCCCTGGCACCTCTCTTAGACCTGACCTTGGGAATGGAGACCAGCCACTCACAAGTCTGTGTTAGTGGAAGGGACCTGAAGATTCCGTAGGCCTCTGTGTGTCCAAGATGGCTTAGGCCCGCCTGAACTCAGAGGTTCCTCTGGCACAAGCAGAGTGGTAGAGTCTGTAATCCTTTCCTCGTGACCACCCCAGGCAGTCTCTGAAGAGTGGGAATTCCCACATGGTAGCTGGCCTCTTAGTTCGTGCATCCCACACGCCATATTTTACTTCCTACCACTAAGAAGTAATCTACTGCTACTCCTGGAGTTCTCTGGACGTCTCAGACCATCACTTCCTTATGTCGGAAGAGGCTGGTCGTGAACCATGTGGCAGGGCTGCATGCACTGCCTGACCAGAGGAGCCAGTCAGTGTCCTGAGGAGCGGCGGTGCCAGGCACCAAGGGAGCTAAGCGACCTCAGAACGGCTGCGTCTTCTTTGCTTGATGAGTATGGACTTTGAAGCCGGGATTTTCAGCTTGCAGGACTTTGGGTACATGTTTAACTCAGTGTTCTCACCTGACATTAGAACACTTGATGCTTTGTTTCTCATCTGACACCAGAACCAAACCCACTCACCCCGATTGCTTCCTGTGTCTCTCTGCTGGAGCTGTTCTCCAAGTCTGAGCAAAGGACTGAAGAGTGTGTAGCTTTGGGGCAGGACCTCAGTGATGGCATGAGGAAAAAGAGTAGAGGGGAGCCAGGAAGGGGCACCAAGTGGCCCAGCCCCTGGGATCTCTGAGCATGAACGCAGCTCTAAACCTGTCCTTCCAGAGAGTGGGGCATTTTCCCTCCAGCTTCCCACAGGTCAGAGGTTGGCCATGCAGCGAGCTCAGGAGACCTTGCCCTTGGGGAGGTCCTGGGCAGGCACGGAAGCATCGCGCTATGGCAAGACAGTGCCCACTCAGTGGTCTGAGCTCGCCCAGAGCACCCTGCTGTCACTGTGGTGAGGAGGTGGCCAGGCACATGCCGTGGGCCACTAGGAGCATGCGGTGCAGTTGCTACCGGCCATTTCTGTTGTCTCAGTCCTTGTTTCTGTAGTTTAGCTGAGGCCTCTGGCCAGCCCACTGCTGAATGCCAGGGACAGGCCAGGACTGCCGTTCCAGTCCCCTGCGGCCAGCTCCTCTTCCCTCAGGGCCAGCAAGGCATCTGATAAGGAAATCTGGGAACCAATACCAGGATTGATGAATGCTATTTATTGTGCAAACTGAACTTAGGCACTTGTTTCTTTCGAGTCTTTTATTGCTATGGAGTTTTAGGAAATTTAGCATCAGGGTGTATGATTAAGTTTAGTTTTAATAAATTAAAAGATTTTGTTTTTAGGAGTAAAAGTAGAGGATTTTGTTTTTAGGAGTAAGAGTAGTGGGAAAAACAGAAAAACACACTGATCTCTCTTAATTGAAACAGTGGGTCTGCTTAGTCTTTCTGACTGTGGGGTCAGGACAGCACCGACTGCGGCTGAGGAGTCTGCGGTGTGAATGACAATCACGTGGCTACTGGCTCTGTTCTTCATGTGATGAGCAGCCCCCGGCCTCTGCACCGGGCATTTGTTTTCTCAGCTGCCAGAACATATTATCACAGACGTGGTGGTTCAAACGGCAGCATTTTGTTTACCTGTGGCTCTGGAGAGTCCAGCAGCAAGGGCTGGCAGGGCCACCGTGTCTCTGGAGGGCACCGGGAAGGCTCGGCCTGCTCCCAGCTCCTGGCAGCCCCTGCCATTCCCTGGCTCACAGCGAGGGTGCAAGTTGAGACCCCGCATGTGCGTGGGCTCCTCCGCATCTCTGCACCGTCTCCCCTTTGAAGCCGGTGAATTCGGCGCCTGCCTCCACCTCAGCCTCCTCTTGCTGTTAATCAAATGCCGAATTTCGGGTTAACCTGCAAAGACCCTCTTTCCAACAGGATGCCTCTGACCTGGGCAGGTTCTGGGCAGGTCTGCCCCTGAGGGGGGCGCACACCACGAGTAGACTGCACCATGGGGACGCATGGATGTCATTGTTCCCTGTCGCTGAGCACGAGGCTGGGGACCAGGAGGGAAGGAGCTGCCCTTTCACTCAGCCGCTCGGGGACTCAGCTCAGCCTGACGGCAGCTCCACTCTCTCCCGCTACCGCACGCGGCTGCTAGAAGCGCTATCCTCACACGCTACCTAGAAAGTGGCAGCCTAAGTGGTCACGCGTCCGTTGGCCTCAGACCACACCACTCGGAGACCAGAGTGGGGCTGCGAGAGTCTGCGTCTTGCTTCAAGTACGGTTTTGAATCGAAGTGCACGAGGAGCACAGGACTGCCCGGTAAGCCAGACAGGCTCGCCATGTACTGCAGCTCTGTCCAGGGAAGACGAGGCCACCCAGCCACTGCCCAGTGTGGGCGTGCTGGAGCCAGCGCTCTGCTGGGGCCCCTGTTCTAATCAGCCAGGAGACACTAAACAGTGACTCTCCCAGGCCTCAGTGCCGGAGGACCTGGCAGTGCAAAGAGCCTTCTTTGCTGACGTGTGGCATGGGGACAGGGAGGACAAGCGTCCTCGCTCGTGGGTGCTACAGTGTGCTGGGCGTGGGCAGCAGAGCGCTCTCCTGTGGACTTCCACCTCAAGCTAATGCTTAGCTCTCTCTCTCTCCTCGTTAGACAGTGCTGCTGGTTAGCTTTGGTCAGAAAAAGAATTTCCGAAACATCAAAGGGAGTGCAATTAAAGATGTCCATCCTCAGTCCTGCTTGATGTGGCTTGTTTAGGTTAAGCCAGGTCGGGAGAGCTCTTTTTTTTTTTTTTTTTTTTTGGCAGAACCGGGGACTGAACTCAGACCCTTGTGCGTGGAAGGCAAGCGCTCATTCTACTGGGCCATCTCCCTGCCCCTCAGGAGAGCTTTTCAAAGACAATATTTCAAAACAACTGCTCCCCACCGCCACGGCATTTACCATCTGAATCCCGAGCCGCTGCGTGGCACTCCTTCCCAAAGCCCTCTTGCATGCTTGTGGCGCCGCGTCCAAAGCTTGGTGACATCTCACGTGGCAGTTGGGAATAGTGCCCTCTGCCCGTCGCTCAGCGATGTCCAGGCTGTGGCAGCAGGGTACCCGGGCCCAGCATCAGCGCTGAGGGTCCTCGGACTTTGGTTCAGGCCGTTGGCCAGGAGAAGTTGTGCGGGTCAGCTAGCTGCGGGCTGTTCTCGCCTGGGTCCACCTGGGTACCCCTCCCTGCAACTGTAGAGTCCTAAAGCCTGGCCCGCAGCTGGGGCCAGAAATTGCTGCCCTCCTCTGGCCTTCGGTGGTTGTTTCATTGAGTCAAGCGCCACCATTTGGCAATCACGGTCAGGGCTTCGGGATGACGTTCCAGCTCCTCCGAGTCTGCAGTGGGAATGAACAGGTGGAGCTTTCCTCGTCGCCTCAGGCGATGTTCTGGAAGGAACCCAAGTGCGGATGTTTCTTCTCCCCTCAGAAAGGAGCCGGCATCCAAATTTGTACACCTAAGCTGCCTCGCTGCAGGGTCTGCCCGGTGAGCCCTGGCGCGCAGGAAGAGACACTGGCAGGAATGGCTGGGAAACCACCGCTGAGCTGAGTCTGCCAAGGAGGTGACGAGACCGCAGCGGACTCGGTGCTCGGCGCAGGCGAGGGAGCAGAGACTGGGCCATGCCTGGCTCCGCGCGGCTTACTGCCCAGTTCCGGGCACGCTTCCCACTAGCCTGTGGGCTGCCAGACGCCCTCCTACACGCACCCATCGGGGCTGCCAGAGGTGCTTGTTTGGACCGATTTAGTCTCCAGGAGAAGCAATGTGAGAACGGGGGGTGGGCACCAGGCTGTGTACAGAACACGAGCACTGGAGGGAGGCACACCGGCCAGGGCGTCGTGGCAGCCTCTCCAGGCCGGGCAGCAAGCGTGTCACGAGCCTTGGCATGCTGCTTCCAGTGCCAACAGAGGCCCGCGGCCCAATGGAGGCCTCGCCACAGGAGTGAGCCCCGCTCAGAGCTGCCCAGGGCCTGGGCTCAAATCCTGCAGGGCTGTCTCCTGACTATTCGGTCTGCGGCGCGACACCCCCTCACTTGCTCAACTGCAGTGGCCCTGGCTGTCAAAGGAACACAAGGCAGCACCAGCCTCGGGCCTGCTTGAGGGTCAGAACAGTAACAGTAAATCTCAGGGCACCTTGAAGGCACTTTCACTGTTAGGCTGAATGAGATCCTCAGGGGATCTGCCTTCCCTGTGGGCTGAGATGGCCCCCCACTGGAAAATCAAAGGCCTGGACACATCGCAGAGCACCCCTGATTTATGAGTGGCTGCTGGTGAAAAGTCTGAAGAGGGTGAAAGCCTTAGAGCATGCTTGGGTTGAGCACAGGAAGTCCGAGGGTGGGTTCAGCGCCACCTCTGCTGTGCCTTGGCTCTTTCTGGACGAGCTCAGAGCTGTGAGCAGCCCGGTCTCCCCACCCTCCTCTGCCGAGCTGGGGCAGGGCCATCTTTCTGTGCTCCTGCCGGGACCGCGCAGCTGCCAGCCAGGTCCCACGCCCCACACTGCCCAGCAGTCTGGCGAGGTCTGCACCAGGCAGTGTTGCGCACAGGATACAAGCCGAACCACCGCCCACGGAGGTTTCGGGATGACAACTGTCTGACTCTGAGGCAAGGTTTAGCTTTGGGGCTCACTAGATGCAACCCCTGGCTCACACCAGGTCCCCGGCCACCACGGTCCACTCCACGCACAAGCTGAGCACCTGACAGGGAGTGCCACCCCCGTCCCCAGCGATCTTCCATCTGCACTAAGCCACTGAGGAGCAGCCTTGCCAGAGGCGTCCTGGTGGTCAGTGGTGATGGTGAAGCCAGCATCGGAGACATTCTGGGTCTCGGGTTCCCCCTCGCATGGCCTCAGAGCCCCTCGAAGCTGCACTGTTGAAGCCGGTTCTAAATTTCCCAGAAGCAGCCCGCCTTTCTCTTCTGTGCTCACCGCATCCTCCTCCCTCTCGTGGGAAGGACAGTGGGGCTGTCAAGAGCCAACTTTTCTTGCAGTCTGCTCTGCGATTAGAGATGAGGGGCGAGGATGCTGTGCTCCTCTAGACCTTCCAGGCCCCGGCTCGGCCGAATGCACACATGCGCAGCTGATGGCCGTGCAGTAACAGCTACCCCACGCCAAACTGGCAGTGAGCTCAGGGCACCCGTGGACCAAGCTGCGGCTGGTGGCCGGCAGACGGGCCGCCTTTCTGCTGTGCATTCCGCAACCTTGCTGCCCCTGCCCAGGCTCTGGACACTGCGGAGTTCTCCATCCCGCATCTCTCTCCAGCGAGCACAGAGGGCGCCAGCCAGGCGCAGCTCACTGCGCTTCCCACACACAGGTGTGAGTCCCCGGGAACCGGTGACTTGCAGTGTGGTCCTGTCTTCAGCAATAAATACAAAAGGGCTGGGCGTGTAGCTCAAGTGACAGCCCCACATTTAGTCACCAATGAAACAAGAACAAAAATGAGAAACACATCACCATCTCCCTGTGGTGACCCAGCGCCTCAGCCCTGAGCCCCACATCAGCCCTTTCCAGGGTGGGAAAGTGTCCTGGGAGCCTGCATCCAATCACAGCCTCCTTCCTCTGGGGGCCGGCGCCCTCCACGCCACTCTGTGAGGCCAGGGCACTGCCAGGGAGCCCTGGAGGCCAGGGGGCTGTGGGCAAGACAAGCGCGTGGTCCTCTCCTCCGCCACCTCAGGGCCCTCGCCTGCCTTCATGTGCGTCCTCACTGCACCCTTTCCTGTACTGTCCTCCGTCCTTCCACTCACATGTGCCTGGCTTCCTGCTGGATCCTGTCTGGCCCAGGAATTGAGCAAACTGCTTTGCAGTGCATTTTGTTTGGAGGCTCAGGATCTGTTTTTGGCTAATAGCGGCCTGGGTTGGCTTCGCTGCTTCATCTTCTAGTTCTCCTAGAGGCAGAGCCTGCGAGCACCCGGACAGAGTGGTGCACAACTGGAGGCAGCCGGTTCTGCTGTGGGCATAGGCAGAGACTTCCAGCGTGGGCACCCAGCCCCTGCACCACACTCTGTGCCCGCAGTCCAAGTGCCACAACCCAGGCCACTGGCATCAGCTCGTAGGAGGCTGAGCCAGAGTCCCACACTTGGGGAAGACATTGCTCCACGGATCCAGCTGCCTGGGGTGTGTCAAAGCCCATGTAGTTGGCTCAGGGGCAGCCCCAGGAACTGTGAAGTTCTTGTGGCACATGGGTCCCCTGTCCCAGGATGGGGCCATCTGCAGGCACCCAGCTGAGTCCCTGATTCCAAGATGTCTTCTCCAAGGAAGCACAGCACACACCAGGGCAGAGCCGATGTGCCTGCCGTTCCCCCACACATGGAGCAGCCAAGACCCTGCCCGGCCAAGGGCACAGCGGCCCGGGTCCACAGACAGTGCTTGGTTGGAGCACGCTAGACCTGGTTAGGGTTTTCCAGAGAAACAGAGCCAGTAGGACCATGGTGGGTGCATGGAGGCAGCCTGTTTGTGTGTGTGTGGGTGGGTGGGGGGGTGCTGACAAGTTTGAAATCTGAAAAATCAGCCCAGAGTTGGTATTTCTGTCTTGAGGGCACGTGATGAGCTCTTAACCGGAAACACAATGCCTGCCTTTGCCCATGAGTGCTAGCTCCCTAGCAGAGCCAGGCTGGCTGAGTGAGCTGCTCACCCAACCTGAGAGGCTGGCCCCATGCAACACCCAGACTGCAGCTGGCCACCCGCCGGGCACCACGGCCAGCCAAGCCGACACCTGTCGTTAACTGCATAGATGTCAGCATAGACGCTTTCGAGCTGTCACCACTGCAACATGTTTCCTATGGCCACATCCCCAGGGAGGCACAGACAGGGTGAGCGGGGAGGAGGACTGCGTACTGCGAGCAGGAGCTGGGCGCTGGCGTTTCATTTTATCTTCTCCTAGCTGAAGTGAGAGCTGGCCGGTGCCATTGTTCCCTCCGTCCCGGGTCCTCGCTGCTGTCCTCTCCCCACCCTCCTTCTGACCCTCCCTGCACCCAGAACTCACAGGCCTTAGCTCATACGCCACCTGCCCTGGCTATTCCTGACTTTCCTATTCAGAGGCAGTTGGTGCAAAGTTCCGCCTGCTGGCCCGCCAGGAGCGCCGGGAGCCGCACAGATGACGCTGGCCCGCCGTGAGCACTGGGACCCTCACTGATGAACGCCGGCATTTCCGACATTGTTAATGAAGCTGCGAAGCTTTAAATAAAGTCGCCTCCTAGAACCCAAGCTACAGCATCTGCTGCATTCAACCTGGCGCTCCTTTTTATTTTGGGTGCTTCAATCTATACTATCTCCTCAAGTGTAACTCAAATTTTACAGTTCTCTATTTTTAATAAAATTAAGGCTTTGGTTAAGTGATAAGAAAAGTAACACAGCTATGTATACACCAACTAATTTGAATAGATTGTTATAGCTTTTGTCTTATAAGACACCGTTGCGACATATAACATTAAAATTTAAAGCCTTAGATGTTGTTATTGTCGAACACCATCATTTGTTAATGACAAACTTCCACCGGTCTTCTTGCATCGTGTAATTATGTATAAACAGATGTCCTGAGTTCAAATTAAACATTTAAGCTCTTTGCTGCTTGGTGACCTAGAAAGTCATGGCCATTATTACTTATGAAACAGCTATATCAATTTTCTAAAATCAGAAACTTTACTTCTTAAATAAAATCCATGTTAATATGTCACATAATATAGAAACGTTTACAAACTCTAAATATTGAGTCCCAATGACATCTGAGTTGTACATTATTCTAGTGTATCTTCTAAAATACCAGAAAAATGAGACTGCATTTTGCTTACTCAGAATGTAGAGTGATTTTTTCATGAATTGCTTTATTACTAGTCACCTACCTGCGTGCCTGGAATTTTAACAATCAGGAGTTAGAAAATACTGGCTGCAAAAGAGGACCCGGTCCCTTCTGGGTGGGGAATGACACTGTTCAGAGACCGCATAGCCAGCTCAAGACGTGCCAGAACTTTGTTGACTGATTGATCAGTTGAATGTGTTTGGACAGCGTGTCCCTATTCAGCCAGTGCTGGCTTCAGACTCACAGCAATCCTCTCGCCTCAGTTTCCCCGTGGGCAGGACTCTGGTGGGGAGTCGTGTTCCTGCAGCCTCACAGCCCTGGGTGCCATCGGCTGACTTGGTGTCTCCTCCTCCTCAGGTCCTCTGAGCAGACCTGAGTCACAGTGGGCACCCAGGAGGAACTTTGCGGCCTGGAGAAATCTGGGAGCAGACTAGCTGGGAACACACAGCACTAAGTGCTACCACAGTGCATTTAAGAAGAGAGAAGATAACCCCAGCACTCAGGAAGGTGGAGGCAGGAGGGCAAGTTCAAGCTTAGCCAGGGCAACTTAGGGAAACTCTGTCTCAAAATAAAGACCCTAAAAGGGCTAGAGGTATAGCGCAAAGGAGAAGCCTTGGGTCTAATTTTCAGAGAGAGAGAGAGAGAGAGAGAGAGAGAGAGAGAGAGAGAGAGAGAGACAGAGAGAGACAGAGAGAGACAGAGACAGAGAGACAGACAGACAGAGACAGAAAGGAGGGGCCGAGGAAGACATTAACGAGATGCGCATGACAGGAAGTGAGGGCAGCCCAAAGGAAGGGGAGCTGGCCAGCAGGACGAGGCAAGCGTGTACTTGAGTTAAAAGGAAACACTGCTGGTGGCCCACACGCCTGCTGGGAGAGGTGGAAGAGGAGCCATTAACCAAAAGCCCTGCAAACCTAGCTCCTTGTATGACTCAGGACAGCCTGGGGGTCAAACTCCACTCCTGGGAGAACAGGCTACAGGGGCCTATCTGGGGGAGACTGCTCTCTGGGGTTGTTCAGTGGGGGACACGGCCCATGGCTCTTGGCCCAGGCCTGCCGCTGACCCCGTGGATCCAGCCCACATCTCTGGGCTCTGTGAGGTGACCTCTGTTCCCTCAGCCCCAGTTATCACAGCCCTGTCCCTGCCCTTCCCGAGGGCCCGGCTCCTGGTATGGATTCTGTCTTCCTGTCTGGTGCTCCCCCTCTTTCTGCTACTGAACAAGTGGAGCCACTTGCCCTGTCTGTCACAATGCGGCACTCCTCCACCTGCCACTGGGCCGTCCTTCTCCTTGGGCCAGCCAAAGATTCCGGGAAGGGTGTCACTGCAAAGCAAGTGAGGACTGGAGCTCCAGTCCATGGTCACAGGGAGCCCCCTGGTCCTGCCCCCCTGAATTCTGAAAAGGAGCCATGGAGGCTCGTTTTCATCAAACCACGTTGCTCTGTGAGCAGGCTGTGGCCTTGGCGAAGATCTCTGCCACGGTGGTGTTCTCTGTGTGCTGGGAAAGCAGCGACATTTGCTATAAGCGTCTAATAGAGCTTGAAATTACCCCGGCCACCTGTCTACTCCGCTCCTGAGTGGTGCTGGGCTCCAAGCAGTGTTTACCTGCGCTGCTGCTGCTTTTATTAAGCAGGCCCTTGCTCTTCCAACATGAGCGCTGAGCTCTGTAAATATTTTATTAGCTTCTGTAATTAGTCCCTGATGGGAAGTGGGTCAGTGTGACAGTCCTCCCGTCACCCCTGGGGTGGAAGAGAGCCACCCGGAGTCGGGACGAGGACATCAGGCAGAGGGCAGAGGGACAGGGAACTGTGCCTTCACAGCCTGTGTGAGCTCAGGCTTTCTTGCTGTCAAGTATTTGCTAAGTTTTAAACGCTTTTCCAGGATGGGAAAAAATCCTGGAGGGCTGTTGAGTTGGCTGAGAAGCTCATGCCTTCTTTGTTGCTTGTTTTTAGCTCTGTGGTACACATGCAATGAAAGTCATACAATAAAATCCATTGTCACTGTGATCTTACCAAATCCAACTAGCTATCTGGAAGTGGCGGCTGTTTTTCCGCGCATGACTTCTTCCTCCAGGATTGCCTCTGGGCCTGTAGTCTGGCTCGGCTTTGGCAAAACTTCTAGAGACCGAGCACCAAACTGCAACCCCTTATTTACTGCAAAGCGTGATGCTTCAATTAAACCACTCCTGGGGTATTAGTCTACAGAAAAACACGCATACATTAACCCCTTCGGCCTCACAGGAAAGACAGCACATGTGGTCCAGGTCTTCTCTTCAGTCATGGTGCATGGTCTGCACCTCATGTCCCAGCCGAGCTTCCTCCTACCTGGCGCTTGGCGTAGGCCCGGTAGGTCTACATGGGCCCGGCACGTCCTGTATCAATCAAGCCAACTTACACACCAAAACTTATTCATCGCTTGCGTTATTTAGTCACAGATTCTATTGCTTGTTTTTTAGCCTAGGACTTTTTGGTTTTTTTAAAAGGAGAATCTACTTACGGTATTGGCTTTGGCTTTAAATGGTATGCACGTATGTTAGTTATTTTCATGTTTGCCATTGACGGTGCAGTTTCTCTCAGTTTGCATTTTCCCTGGGGACTTGCTTCCTCGCTGTTCCTGCCTTCCCGCTCCACCCCACCCCCACAAGCTGCTCTACATCTCTCCCGTCTGGGGGTGCTGGGCACCCTCATGAGCTCGTGTAAACCTGTGTTTCCACGGACGCATGCAGGTAAGTAGCAGCTGTTCTGTCCCCAACCACACGTCACAGTGCAGCCCCTGTCACCGCACATGGCACAGGAGCCTTGGGAATACCTCTCGAGGGGTGTTTCCTTTCCCCTCGACTTCTGGCGTGGCTGACGTAGCCCACAAGCAGGAATTCTGAGCCATTTGTGTCCCTCGTCCATATTCACCTTCTGCTTTAAAACCATCTTCCTTTTTCATCTCAATATAAAGGGAACTATTTTTGATTGGTGACATCTGAGTTTTTTTGCTTCTGTTGGAAAGCTGTTAGTCATTTTGATGTGATTGGCTCTGTCGGAGAGCACAGCCTGGGCCGGAGCTTACTGTCCAGTGACAGGGCACGCGGCAAGGGCGCAGTAGGGACATGGGACAGTCCGCAGGGCGTCTGTGGTAGACCGCGGCCGCCCAGCCACTGATCTGTCCCGAAGGAAGGGGAGGCTTCCAGCGTGGCCCGGCCCGCTGCTCACGTGGCCTTGCGTGGGGCTCACTCCGGGCCTCCCAGGCTGCAAGTCGGGGAGCAGCGGCTGTAACTGTCTCCGGGAGCGTCGCAGAGCGCAGGCCCACAGCCAGGCACGTGCTGGAGCCGGCCAGGGTGACTCACGGCCCCACTCTGAAGCCCAAGGAGCGCAGGCAGGCGGAGAGAGCAGCGAGGCAGTCAGGAGCCTACAGTGGAGGGCCGGAAGCCCACGCAGCGCCTCGTCTCAGGAGCAACTCCAGGATCTTCTCCGGCACCCCCCCCCTTTTTTTTGTATCAAGTATTTAATTAGGTTCTTAGTAAGAAATTTAGAACACTAATTTATGAGGATAAATTCCATTTGTCAGAGCAAAAACGGATTGCAGGTGCCCCCGGAGCTGAGGAACAGCTTTGAGTTTTGCTAAAATCTGTGAGTCCACCACTTACTGGTCCACCTTGCGCTGCTCTGAATGTGGGTCTCTCTCCATGTCGAAGCTCTCGCCCTCCTGATGTCTGGGCTTCCTCAGCTGCTGCTTCTTGAAGTAAGCATCAGTGAGGTGTTTGGGGATTTTCACTTTGCTGATGTGAATTTTTTTGTAGAGGTGGCAATGACAAATACCTGGCGTGTTCTTTGTAGAGGAACACGATTAAGGCTGAGAGGCCCCGTCACAAGCAGCAAGCCACTGGCCAACTGCTGCAGGAAGACCACGCTCTTGCCTCTGTGACGCCCGGTGAGGATGATCAAGGTGGTGCCGGGAGTGACGCTAGCTCGGAGTTTCCTCACAGGCTGACTGAAGGGTTTCTTGCCGTGGCTCAAGAGCTTTCGGGGCACATCTTCACTAGGGGAGTATCTGGGCATTTTTCAAAGCTTAGCCACCAGGGCACCTCCATTCTTGTCCCTACCAAATGGTTTTGTGATCACAGCAAGAACTTTCTCCTTTTTCTTCTCAACCTCTGATTTAGCAGCTGTGTACTTTCTCTTGCACAAAGTCTTTCTGGAATGCATAGCAGATCGGGAGTATCTACCAATTCCTCTGACCAGGACAGGATTTCGGCTGCAGTGGGGCTGCCCCTTCTTGGACCTTTTTGCCTTCTTCACCTTACCCTTCTTACCAGTACCACGGCAGAAGCCTTCTGGGCTTCGGGTTCTTCTCTTTAGGGTCTGGCTTCTCAGTTCTTTCACCTGCCATCTTGCAGGGTGGGAAGGAGCCCGACCCCTGCCGACCTCGCCCTCCGCGGTTCCCAACACTCCCACGTCGCCGTCGCCGTCGCCGCTCTTGGGACCCACTGCAGCCATTCCCAGCGCGGCGCGGAGCGGCCGGCCTCGCCTCCCCGCCACACCCTGGCTCCCCCGGCGGTGGCATGGCAGTGGTCTCGGTGGCAGGCGCGGGAGCCGGTTCTGTTCCGCTCCTCTACGCCTGTCCGTGTTGCAAAGGCAGCGGCGTCCGGCTCGTCTCACCGCGGGGTCCCGGGACCCCAGGCTCGGGGTGCACCCCGGACCGTCTGCGCAGCCTGGCGCCCTCCGCGCGTTCTCACCCGGCCACGGAAGCCGGGCTCGCGAAAGCCCCCGCTGTCCTTGGGAACCCCGCGCCGCTGCGACTTGGGCCTTCTGGGTTTGTCCGGGTTGGAGCGCTGAGAAGCTCTGACTCGGTGAGGACGCTCTCAGGTGCTGGCCTCGCACTGCGCTGCGGGCGGCCTTCGCGGCGCGGAATCACGCGCCGTCCTGAAGCTGAGCGCCTCAAATACACCCGCTAGGTCTTTTGGCGGTTTTTTAAACAATGTTCTATTTTTATTTTATACATACAACATTTCACTTAATCTTTCTCTTACCTCGCTTAGAGCAGGCATTTAAGAGACACTGTAAAATCTCTTGGAGGATAAGGATGATTGGGGGGGGGGGTATTTTAGGCAAGGGTCTACAGGGTGCTCAGGTTCTCACACCAGATTGGACCGGCAGTGCTCTGCCTGTTTCTAGCCTCCCACCACGCCCAGTTTCAGTTGCCCGCTCAGCATGCCCTGGGGGCGGCAAGGCAAGCCCGGGAATCGAACTCCTGAGCCCTGCACCTTGGCTGGCCCTTAGGATTTTAATTATCTTTACATTTTCTTCTGTTCCTGGGAGTATCTTTGAACTCCAGGTTCCTTTATTTAGTTTTGCGTAATATCTTTCTTTATATATGAAGTTTCATCAGTTTAAACCAAGCTTGGCTGAAAGCAGTGGAAAGCTATCTTAAAGGAATAAAAGGTAAAATGGGGAGTAGCTTGGGTCAGGGCTCTTGAGGTGCTGGAAGCCGTGTCACCCACAGGGAGGGTGCTTCTCAGCTGTATCTGTGACTGGAGCCACTCCAGCCACCCCACCCAGTAGCCTTCTGAGAGCTGCCCACCTCTGCTCACCTTTGCCTAGCAGACCCCTCCCCAGATCTACCTAGGCCGAAACCGCTCGACCCCTGCTCTCCAGACAGCTCATTCTGCCAGCACCAAGCGTGACTCCCCTCCCCTCCCCTCCTTC
>NW_004524702.1:863488-873351 GCF_000260255.1 Octodon degus
TCCCCTCCTCTCCGTTCCCCTTCCCTCCCCTCCCTCTCTCTCTTTCTCCCCTCTCTCCCCTATCCCTGTCTCTCTATGTGTAGAGAAGAGCCCTCATGAGAACGCAGTGAGAAGGTAGCTAGCTGGCTTCGAGCCAGGAAGAGAGACACCAGGTGGAAGGCTCAGTGGTTGTGGACTCAAGCTCCAGCACCAGCAGAAAGCACGCACATTTGCTGAAGCTGCCGGCCGGTGTCACTTGTCATGGCTGCCTCTGCAGATGAGGGGCCAGCATTTCTGAGAGTCCATTAGCTGGTTTTTAAGATCAAATGGAAAAACTAGTATAGTAGCACATTGGACATAAGACAAAGAAAATAAGGAGGTTCGTGGGAAATACAAATTATCAGAAGAGTGAATTCAGGACCTCTAACATGCAAATGATAGGTCTGTAAATATGGAAGAAGAGCAGCAATTAGGAAAATTGTGGGCGAAGCCGACTTAATTCTTCAGATTAGGACTAAGTGAATAAAAAAGACCCACTGAATAAACAGTAGAATAAAGCCTAATATCAAAGCCAATACAAACAAAAACAAAACAAGCCCTAGGTACCTACATTTAGCCATTCTGAGGACAAAGAGAAAATCTTACAAGCTTTCTCACACAAGAGTTCAAATTAGGACCAGGCTTCTCGCCGAGCTGGGACCAGAGCTGTATTGCTAGCTTCTAAAGGAACCTTATCAAGAAAAAGGCCAGCAATAAAAGAAATAAAGCAAGTACAAAGTGGAAGCCGGGCACCCAGCAGGCTATGAACAAGTGCTAGCCCATGCGGTACTGTGCGGAGGCAAGAGAAAGCCATCTGGGACGAGCCAGGCGCAGCGAGCACACTGCCCAGGTACGGTCTCTCAGGAGGCCTTACGGGAGGTCAGCAGATGCAGCTCAGAGGAGGTGGAAGAGAGCAAGGCCTCGAAGCAGTCGTGAGCAAGGCCCCTCGTGGTGTCAGTCCGAAGTGGGGGAAGCCCTGTGACGCTGGCCGTGCCTTCGCTGCTCCTTTCTGTGCCCCACTGCAACGGGGCCAGAACCACAGAAGGTCAGTCAGACTGGAAAGGAAACAACAGCGATGAGTAGATGTTTGGACATTAAAGGAGGGCAAGCGAGGTGCAGCGCGCGCCCTCTAGGCTCCTACTCAGGGCACCAGGGCGGGCGCTGCGGAGCTGAGAGACACAGGCCGGAAGAGGTGTCTGCATGGCCACAGGGCAGGAAGAGGCCCGAGGAGAGGACATGTGAGACTCAGCGCAGCGCACACAGGCCAGGCAGCAGGGAGGCAAGGACACCTGTGAGAGCGAGCTTGCCCCCCAGAGGCGCCCCCTGAGCTGCTTTCCCAGCCCTGCCCTCACCAAGAAAGCAGTGGACAGAGAACCATGTGGAGTCTGAGTGGGTACCCTGACAGCACAGTAGATGTGGGAGGAGGGGGCTGCGCTGGGTGCTATTGGGTCTATTCCTTACCTCCCTGTCCTGTTGTCATTCTTGTCACAGAACCAGAAAGGAACACAGGGGAGGGAAAGAGAGGGCAGGGGAAGGGAGGGAAAAGGAGGCAGGGGTAAGAGGAAGCTTCTGCCTGCAGCCTGCGGCCCAGGGCACACTGCCTGCAGGGCCACCTCCCTGGAGCACTGCACCCCACAAGGCCAGACACCTGGTCACAGGCCCAAGCCCACAGCCCGAGTGGCCTGGTGTCCCATAGCACCATTGCACGAGTCTGTGAGACCAGGCTGGCTGCGTGCCCCTCCTGCACAGGTCAGAGAGCACCAGGGGCCACCCACCCCTTGACAAGCAGTCAGCTGAAAAGAAGACCAGTTCCAACAAAATCACGTGAACCACCCTGTCCGCTAGGCCTCTGCTAAGGACACTGTATTCATGTTCACAAAGTGCTATGAAATGAATGCTTCTCTGTCCCGGGACAAATTTCCTGAGAGCACGTGAGTGCCAGGCAGCTACAGAGTACAACCCAGTGGAAAGGCAGCTTGTGAAAATGAAGTCAAAATGATGAGGAAAGGTCAAGTTTTCGAATTCAGCCAGGGTGTCAAGGCAGCCAGTGTAACTAAAGACCCTTGAAAAGAGGACCCCGGAGCTGCAGCAGAAAGCGGCGAGGCTGAGGATGAGTGTGTGGAGTGAGGAAGCTCTCCAGGTGACATGTGGCAGCTCACCTTTCTCTGTCCTGAAAGGTCTTTTTTAATCTAAACATTCATCACTCTTTGCTCACACCGCCTGTGATTCCCGTTACCATGGTGAGGGTAGTTTCTGCGAAGTGTTCAAGATCTGTTTCTTCTAGGAAAGGGCTATTTCTCAGGGCTCTGAGGGGTCTGCAGCCCCCACAGGGGGGAAAATCAAGACAAAAAGGTAAGTGCCAGCAGGGACAGTGGCAATGTATCTGATGCCAGCTCTCTGAGAGGCTGAGGCAGGAGGATCTCAAGTTCAAGACCAGCCTGGGTAATTTAACAATTAAACCAGACCCAGTCTCAAAATCAAAAGTAAGGTAATCCTAGCACTTGAGAGGCTGTAAACAGGCGGATCACTATGAGTCCATCTAGTAGTGAGAGCCTGAACACTCTGTAGACCCTTCCCTAAAATACAGAAAAATAAATAAATAAAATAAAAAGTAAATTTAAAAAGCAGGATATAGCTCAGAGGAAATGCCTGGGTTCAACCCCCAGGACCACCAAACACAAAATTTAGAAAAGGGCCAAGGGTAAAGAAAGTCGCAGTGTCCCTCCACAAGAGACCTGGCTCTCAGACCCTGGGCTCCGCATTCTGGGCTCTTTCTGTGTCCCCGGCTGCTCCCACAGTGTTGAAAGGGAGGAGACAGAGGCTGAAGGCCAGCTTCTCCTCCTGCCTTTCTTGAGGTGCCTGTGTGCCCGAGGCCTGGGGTGCAGTCCTGGGTTCCCTGCAGGCCCTGGCTTGGAGCACTGGCTGACTGCCTGGCACTCGAGGGCAGTGGGTCGAGGCCACTGCGTGGGGCGTGGGTGGGGGGTTTCCAGAGACAGAGATGCATTTCTTAACACTTCGTGAAGGTGAGGGCAGAAATGTTGGGTGTGTGCCGGATTTCGACCTATGGCTTCAGAAATTAAAATCATCTAATCTGGGCTCTCAAGGCGAGGCAGGAAGCGAAACCCACGATGCCAGCCCCGAGCAGAGCTGCGGAAGCCCCGCCTCGCACGTTAGCAGTCAGGGGCGCCTGTCCATAAAGCTCTTAGAAATCCATTTAGACCGTCCAGGGCGGCTCACACTCTTTAATCTTGGGTAAAGTAAACAAGACTGCTCTGCAGGGTGGTTTTCCCCTCTATTTTAAAGTGAGGATGATGGAAGAGGAAGAAAATGAGACATTGATGGCTGGACTCTGGACTCCAGTAATGCGGAACAGCTGCGCTGCCACCGCTGGGCCTTTCGCTGGTATTTTCAGCGTTCTCTTCCACGGTCTGAAAGTGACACGATCCCTGGAAGGCCTTTGCTCTTCGTTTGCATCTTGAATTCCTGAAGGGCAGGGCTCACTACTACTCTACGCCTGCAAATGGAGCTCAGCCATGGTGGCAGCCAGGCCGGTAGCCGTGGGCAGTGCCCTGCAGAGGCGCGTCCCTCAGACTGGTGCGGGCCCTGCTCCCTTCAGTGGCCTGTGCCCTCCACCCAGTCCTCCCCGTGGTGTCCCCACCAATCCCAGCTGCAGGGGCACCTCCCGAGTGCCCTTCTTGGCTTTCTTGTTCTTCCTGGCTTAGTGGCCTGCCTGGATCTCTTGGCAGCAGGACCCAGAATTGTGGTTCCCACATACTTCTCTGTTTATTTGGTTAAAGTCTGTTTTCCCTGCACCCCCAGTGCCCCCAAGGCACGGGGCTGCAAAACAGACTGAGCTGAGCTGAGGGGTCGGGCACCCAGAGAACCCGGCCAAGCAGCCTGAGCTCACTCCCGGTCTCCCTCCAGGCCCTGAAGGACTCCGCACCCCTGTACTGGTGTCTGATTCTCCTGCAAGGTCTCGAGCCTCACCTTTCGTGCGCCAGATGCTCCGAAGTGTGGCTTGGGGGGGGGAGGTCATGGGGCTCCAGTGTGGGCACTGGGCACCTACAAAACAGCAAGGTCCTCGGAAGTGGACAGGGGTCAGGCGACCGGGCAGCTGATGGTGCCCACGTCCAGTGGGGGCGGTCGCTGGATGGACCCAGAGTATCCCCCACTCTTTTTGGTTCTTGTGCAACTGGAAATTGTCCTTCTAGGTGGGAATGTCCTCAGTCCTGCCGCTTAAGCAGGACAGGTGTGGCCCTGATTCGCCCCCATGAGACCAAAGACTTCAAGGCTATCTGAGGACCAAGGAGCAGAGAGAGCTTAATCCTGAGGCCTGACACTTCTCCGGAGGACAAACGCCACCAAAGCACCGCGTTCCATCCCTGTCTCGGAGAGAAGACGGCAACCGCGGCCCTTTGCCCAATTTTCCTTTGTTCACTTGGTCCGCAGGGAAGTTTGCACGCTTCTCCTGCAAATTCTCATTTTAGAATAGGTACAGGTTCAAAGGCAATTGTACGGAGAACCCCGGGAGAAGCTCCGGCAGGCCCCGCTCTCCTCCGCGGGCTCCCTCCGCGGGGCGTGGCACCGGGCCGCCGGAGCTCTGGGTCGCTGCCCTGCGCACCACAGTCGCACGCAGGGCTGTGTGTCTTGCTGCGCCTGAGAGGCTCAGCTCCCTTACAGCCTACCACTCCTGGGCCCAGAAACCGCGATTTATTTCCAGTCTCTGGTTCTGTTGTTCAAAATCTATACTGCGAATAGATTTGAACAGTACGTGGTGTTTTAATATAGGCTTTTCCCGCTCAGCATAGCCCTCTTGAGATCCATCAAGATCCTGGTGTGAATAAATATTTTACCCTTTGAATTGATGCCGACGCATTGTGATGACCACAGCTGCTCGTTCACCCGTTAAGGGACAGTTCGTCCGTGTCCAGTTTAGGGCTATGACAGCTGAAGCGGCCCTGACCACCAGATGGGGGCACTCGCTTTGGACTTCTCTGGGATTGCAGGTCTTGAGCGCCTGGGCAAGTGCGTTTACAGGCACAGCCCAGTGGCTTTCCAGAGAGGAGGCAGCATTTTCTGGCTCCAGGGGCAAGACCTGTTTTCTCCAGGTCTTTGCTGGGCTTTCTTGCCCGCTGCTTTTTACTTCAGCTACTCTGGCATCTGCAGAGGGAAAAAGACCCATGTTGGCAACAGGAGCTTCCCCGGTGATCAGTGACACGCCGTGGGCACTCTCTAGGGTGGAATGTCTTTCAGACCTTCTCCCCTTTCTAGCTGGATTTCTTTTCTTGTTGGAATGAGAGCGCTCTCCTGCTATTCTAGAGGAGGGCTTTCTCATTCATAATAAGGTTTGCAAAGACACTGCCAGTCTCTAGCTTGTCTCTGTCCTCTCGCTGGTGCTGCATACAGCAACCATTTCTGATTTTGCTACAGCCTGCCTTATTAATTTTACCCTTCATGGGTCATACTATTGGTGTCATGTCTGAGAACTCATCAGGGCCTAGGTGCTAAAATTATTCTTCCTGTTGTCTTCTAACAGTTTTCTAATTAGACATTTTAAATTTTAAAATATGATTGACTTTTGAGCTCACTTCTGCATTGCATATGAAGTTTAAGACAAGACTGGTTTTTGTCTGAGAGTGTGTGGTGGCTCTGGGATATCTACTGGAAGTGTCCGTCCCCCATTGCAATGCTTTTACACCCTGGTCCAGATGCAGCTGCCTGCACTTACGCCAGGCTGTTTCTGGTTTTCCAGTTTGCTCCACTGACCTGTATGCCAACCCCTTCACCAGCACCACGTAGCCGTTAGCCCTCTCCCCACGCCTTGTGGAACAGAGAAACACTAGTTTGTTTTTTTAAGTCTAGCTCCCTTTCCTTTTCACTTAGAGTCTCCTGGCTTCTCAGCAGTGAAATCCATGTACCAGCGAGGAGGACATGTACATTGCCGGTACACTGAGGCATACAATGAGTATAATAAACACCTTTATTTATTTAGATCTTTCTTTAAGCCAGTGTTTGATACTTTCAGCAAACAAGTCCTTTTCCTATTCTGTCAGATTTATAACCAAGTACTCCAGTATTTTTAAGCACTGCAAATAGTCCTGCATTTAAAATTTTTATTTCACGCATTCCTTGCTAATATAGAATATGGACGCATGGTTGATGTTTGCGCTGCCTTCCCTTGGCCTTCCTAAACGCGCTTCTGAGCTCCGGAAGTCGTCTTGTGCACTACTCCTTGCCCTCCCTCCTGCCTGGAAGGGGAGCCTGCTGTCTGCACCCCAGGCTTCCCCACACAGCGTCCCTCAGGTGCTGCTCTTCCAACCAGTGACAAGAAGGGGTCAACAGCTCATGAGCTGCTGAGTTCTCAGTACCTGACGGACTCGTGATGAGGCCTGGAGTGTTGTTTTCAGACTCACCCCTCGAACATCCCCCTGCATCCTGACCTGAGGAGCAGGACCTGGGATGGTCGCACTCTGCTGGAGACAGGCTACAACGTTGAACGAAACAGAAGTCAGATCAGTTTCAAGAGCTTGCTTAGAATTTGACAACAGAGTCCCAGGAACTCCACCCCAGAGCTGTAGGTGCCCTGCAGCCATCTAACTAGGCCTCCATCCCACAGCTGAGAAATGAGACTCAGCAGCTCACCCACTACAACCAGCCCACGTGAGCCCCCAAAGGGACACCCATGTCTCTAGGGCCAGTGAGTGGCCCAAGAACAGAAAGGACCAAGGATGCTCCGCTCTCAGCACTCACAACCACACGGGCTGCGTGGACCGTCGGGACTGACACTGCAATCACATTGTAGTCTTATGAGCCCCCCAGTACCCTGGGAGTTCCGATTCAGACCTTTCCTGCGTTCCCCATGGCCCCCACCTGCACAGCAGCTGTGGCAGTGGGGCGACCCCTGTCTGCCCTTACCGGCCAAGTGTTGACAGATGGCTCTTTCGTACATGGACACTACTGCCAGGGTGTCGTCAGCCTTCAAAGTCATGGCAGAACCATGCTCACGAACTTCAGCATGGTGCTAAACCTGAAAAGCCAGCAGATGGCTACTTTGCTGAGAAAGGATTTTGTGGAATAAATGCAGTTGCTCCTAATTAGGTACCAACTGCAGTTTTTTCAGTTGCTAATAAATATCAGGTTTGTGGGGCTAAAAATATATTCTGAGAGCTTGCTTTCTCCATCTGTTCTCCTCAGCTGGAGCACTCTAAAGTCATCCAAGGCCTAAAATAAACGAACAAACAAACGAATGTGGCGGGGATTCCATGTCCTGTCCACAGTAGACTTCTCATGTTTTGTCTTAGTCAGCTTTTCAGTGCTGGGCCAAAATACCTGAGGCCCACACGGAGAAGAGGAGAGGTTCACTGCGGCTCAGGTTTCTGAGGTCTCAGGGTACAGTCAGCTGGCTCCAGGAAGAACAACTTGGTGGAGGGAGCAGAGGACACAGCCGCTCACACTCAGCAGCGGTGCACGGCCGGAGGGAGAGGCCGAGAGGGGACGCTCCCTGCCTGCTGCGTGCGCGGCCGACTCCCTCAGGGGACCGGCTCCTTCGGGCCGTTCAGCCAGGCGCAGGCCACAGTTCCTCCTGCGATGATGTCAGTGCCCTCAGGATCCAACTGGCCCCCAGAAACCCCACCTCTGACACCTTTAGGGGACATTTAGGAAGAGCAGCAAAGGTCTGTCCACGACAGACCCTAAATAGGGCCCCCTCCTCCTTTCCCACCTGTGCGCTGTGCGCCCGCTTGCTGTCTTACTGCGCTGGTGGAACTTCCAGAGCGGATGGGAGTGCGGGGATCCTCGCTCTGAGATGTTGTCCGGAAAACCCTTCTAAATGTTTTGCTCTGATAAGCACGATGCTAGCTGCAGTGCAGCAGTTGTTCTTCAACTGAAGAAGTTTCCCCACTATTCCTAGTTGTCCAAGTTTTTGTGGCAAGAGGTGTTGAATGTTATCACATGTGCTTCCGCACCAATTGACATGACACTGCGGTTCTGTTTCTTTGACCTTTTAATGAGCAGCCTGTGACCTCACTCGAGCAGGTTTGGGGCAGCGCATATGTGTAGGGATATGTAAATATAGGTGTGTATATATTGTGAATAATATGAATTACAGCTTCCCATCTGTGTTCATGAGGGTCTCTGTTTTCATTCTTCCAGTACTCTATGTGCCTGCTTTGGCATGAGGGTAATATTGGGTCCATAAAATAAGTGGGGAAGTAGTCCCTTCTCTTCAATTTTCTGAAAGAAATTGTGGAGGAGAATCATTATTAATCCTTTAAACCTTTAGGAGCATTCTGCAGAGAATCAGTCTGGGAATGAAGGTTTCCTCTTGAGGAGTTTTTAATACGAGTTCAATTTTGAAACTATTAATAGGGCTGCTCAAATAACCGATTTCTTATTGGGTGAATTATAATGACTTGAATTTTTAAAAGAAAAGGTCTATTTCCTCTAAGTTGTGAAATCGCTCTGTGTAGATTTGTTCACACTGTCCCCTTGTTATTCTTTCTATTTCTACAGGGTCTGCAGCAGGATATTGCTTGTTTCATTCATGATATTAATAATTCACGTCTTCCATCTTTTATTCTTTGTTCATCTTGTTAGAGGTTTATCATTTTTATTGACCTTAACAAAGAAACAAATTTTTGTTTCACTGAATTTTCTCTATTGTTTCTCTTCTTTTGTTGTCATTTTTTTCTACCTTTATTAGCTTCCTTCTGTTTGCTTGAAGCTTATTTTGCTCTTCTGTTTTATCTCCTAATGTAGGACTTTAGACTTTACCACTACAAATATCTAGGACTGTTGGTTTCCCCCAGGCCTGGCGTTGGCTGCAAGTTCTGATATGCCCTATTTTATTTTCACCCAGTTCAACGCATTCTTATTTCCTTTGAGACTTCTTCTTTGGCCCTGATTATTTATTTAGAGGGATGTTGTCTAATTTCCAAGTGTTCGGAGCTCTCCTGTTACTTTTGTTATTGATTGGTAATAGGCTCCCTTTGAGCTCACGGAGCAGACTCCATATTGTTTCAATTCTTCAGAAAATGTGCTAGGGATCAGCTCACGACCCACGACAGGGCCTGTCTTGGTTTCTGATTCCTGGATGCTTGTGTAGGATGGGTGATCTGCTATTGGCGGGTGGAATGTTTTACAAATATTAGTTAATTCCTCTTGGTTAATGGTGATATTGAGTTTTTCTACATCTCTTCTGACTTTCCAATTATTCCATCGCCATTGAATGAGGAGGACTGAAGCCTCAACTGTAATTGTGGATTTATCTTATTGCTTTAGTTTTTTCAGTTGTGTTTCAAACATACTCTAGTTCAGTTTTTTGATGCACACCTGTTTAAAGTTGACATGTTCTCAGTCCACAGTAGCTTTCTTCGTAGGCTAAGGGAAGAAGATCATGAGTTCGAGCCAGCTTAGAGTGTGCAGCAAGTCCAAGATGAGCCTTGGAGAGGCTGGGGAGGTATCTTGGCAGTCTCAGCACCCACCTGCAAGCACAAGGACCCAGCTTTGATCCCCAGAACCCGAGGCACGCTGTGCCAGCCATCGAAACCAGCCATGGTGGTGCACGCCTGTAATCCTAGCACTGGGGAGGTTGAGGCAGGAGGATCACATAAGTTGGAGCTGTGTAACAAGACCCTGTACCAAATGAATAAACAAATAAATAAATAACAGCTTTGGAGTTCGTAGTAAGAACTCATCTCCAAAAACCAGTAACACTTTTCTTTGCTCTGAAATCTATTTCTGATATTTCTATAACTACTCTTGATTTTTTATTCCATTTGCATGACCTCTCACTTCCATCACTCCATTTTCAGCTGCCTGTACTCCCAGAGTAGGAGCTGCCTATG
>NW_004524702.1:875517-876249 GCF_000260255.1 Octodon degus
CCACGCCTTCTTGGCCTTCAAAGCTTTTGCTTTGGCTTCAGCTTTGGGAGGGGCCAGGCTTCCTTCTTTGCCTTCAGCGCCATCTTGGTAAAAAAGCGGTGTTGAGTATTTTATTTGGCATTATTGCGTCTGTGTTCATAGGGATGCTTGCCTTAGTCTCTCCCTTGCTGCATCCCTCCTTCCCTCCCTTGTCACTTTGTCCCACCTACTGTCTCATTGCTGGGACACAGTCACAATACCTGACCCTTGCAAGTCAAAGGACAAGGCTTAAACTCCTCACAGCTTTACGGTCTCCGACCAAGCAAGGTCAGCTGGATTCAAGGCAGGAAGGGCCTGGTGGAGGAGAAGGGCCTGGCAGCCAGGAAGCGGGGAGAGAAGGGAGGGCCGGGACGGAGCTGCACTCAGGCCGCGCCCCTGGTCACTGCCTGCACCCAGGTCCCCCTCCGCACCGCGTGTCAGCTATAGATTTGTCCCTGGACTCATCCACTGATGAGGATGTGCCCACGATCCAGTCATCCTCTGCACACGAGGCTTCTGGACACCCCAGATCTGAGCTACAACAAGGGCTCTGGTGGTGATGTCCTTAGCTTTGACATCAGAGTGATGCTGGCTTAATAAATATGAGTTTGGAAGTGTTTTACTTTTCCCTTTGGAAGAGTTTGAGAAAGCTTGGCACTAATTCTTTGAATTGTGGAACTATCTAGTCCTAGGTTTTTCTTTTCTGGGATTTTT
>NW_004524702.1:876349-902264 GCF_000260255.1 Octodon degus
AAAAAAAAGCAACTCCAAGTGTTGCTGACTCTTTCCGTTTCCCTGTGTCTCCGCCTGTCTTCCCCACGGCTGCCTTTGGGCTTCGTTGGCTCTTGTTTTCCCAGTTTCTTGAAGTGGAAGGAATGATCGCGTACTCATGATCCCGCCGCTCCCCAGCACAGGTCTGAGTGGCTCTCCTCCCTTCTGTGTGCTGCGCCACGTGCCGTGAGGCCTTGTTTTCGCCGCAACCTCACACGGCTGGTGTTCTACTTGCCATCCATGAACGTGGTCAGACGGCCCCGGCGCCACACACGGGGTGTGCTGGGCACATTCACTGCTCCTACAACAACAAGAGGAAAGGTCTCAGGTATTGGGAGGGAGTTACCACACCTTGGTAATAAGACTGACTCTCTGTGGAGTATTTATTTTCTATAACTTGAGGACTCAAAAGTTGCTTAAAAGATGAAAAGGGTCTTAAGAATGCCCCAAATTTGAAAAGATCCAAAGTATCTATATCAATTAGGGTTCACTAAAGGAGGAGACTACTAGATGGTGGATGGATGAATGGACAGACAGACAGACAGACAGATGATTTACTAGGAAGGATTACAATGGCCACCCACCTGCAGAGTCTGGCGTGGAAGAAGCTGCAACAGCTGTGTCAACACTGGAGAGCTGGAGGATCCTGTCAAAGGTCCAGCACCAAGTGTCTACTTCAGAGTCTGGTGCAAGCCCCATCTGGAGCCACCATGAGTACACTGGAAGGCTGACGAGGCTGCGCTGGAAGCTGGGAGGGGAGGGAGACCTATACCACCCGAAGGTGGTGAGGAAGAAGAGCTCCTTCAAGAAGCACACAGTCTTCCTTCTTTCCCTTAGGGCGCCCTGCACCCAGGCTGCAAGCCCACTGGCTGGTGCCACCCTCACCTAGGGCAGGTCTTCCCTCTCCATTTGTGGCCTGCCTGTCAATCACCTGCAGACACATCCGAGCTCTGCGGATGTGCCAGGGAGTGTGCTGCTCAGATCAAGGCGACGCCTCATAAGAAATAGCCTTGATCCCTCACCTTCCTGACACCACCCTCACACACTGTCTAGAGAATAAGGGCAGGACAACATTGTCCATTCACTTTTTAGTTATTTTTAAATAAATTTTATAATAATTCATAAGACATTAGAGATGCTTCACTTTATTTTTTAAATTTTATTATTTATTTATTTATGTGTGTGTGTGTGTGTGTGTGTGTGTGTGGCCAGCTCAGCCCACCAGGGGGCAGGGCTGGCTGGCATGTGGTGCTGGGGGATTGAACCGTGGTCCCTGTGCTTTGCTAAGCTTGTTCTAAGTAGGTGCTTCAGACCACTGAGCCATCTCACCAGCCCCACTTTTTAGTTTTTAAGATATAAAACTCTGCAGTTCTTCTCCTAATTTAATGCTTTTACAAATGTAAGACTGTTTCCAAAGTTCTTAATTTACATGTAGCCTTATTGTCTCAATCTTTCCTTAGCCATTTGTTCTGCAAGAACCATAGTTTTTTCTTCAAGTAACCATGCTGACTAGACGGGAATGAGTTATATGAAGGAGCATACAGGTGCCTAATAATACCAGTTAAGTTCAAATGCCTCCCCACATGTTGAGTGGAGTCGCCTGCCAGTGGCCTCAGCCCAGACCCCTGAGCCTCCTGGGCTACAAAGCCCTTTGTACAGCTGCCCTGACAAGAGCCGCTTCCTGTGGGCCAAAGGGTTTCAAAGCCATTTTTGGAGCTTTTCTTTCCTCCTGGCTGGGCACTAATATCATTTCCAAAAGATATTAATATGCTGAGCTATAAAAGGCTCAAGTCAACAACTTCTGACATTGTCAGGCTTATGGATAACCCACTATTATTATGGACTACCGGACCATATTGGATTACTTTGCTGAATTCACGCACCTACAGTATTTAAACAGCAATGGCATACCCATCTCTGACAAAACTAAGCAAACAAAAGGAGTTATAAATGAAGGACCATTTTGTATCTGTATATACAAAATAGGATAGATATACAGCTACTTTCTCTTAATGCAATGAGAAGAAAGACTTTTACTAATAGTGTTTGGACAGGATATCATGTCTGCATCTTATACTATGAATAATCACTACAAAGACAACAATATGCAATGTATTAATTATTGAAACTGTCCTGCTAACCTGTTTTGAAATTGTCTCATTGGTATTTGTTTCTTAATAAAATTAATTTAAAAAAAAAGATAGGCGGTACTCTAAGGTGGCCGATGGCAGACCTGCAAACAACTTTTACTTCCAAACTTTAAATGCAAATGATATTCCTGTCTCACTGGGCTCTCTCAGTCAGGGCCTGAGACAAGGACTTGGCGCTGGGGGTTCTGGGAGGTCTGAAAGCTAGAGGAGGGACAGCTTACTGTGTATCAGCAAGATGCTTCGGGCTCAGTCCCTCGGGGCCTCTGCAAGTGGACAGGCACTTTTTTTTTTTTTTTTTTTTTGGTGGAACCGGGGACTGAACTCAGATCCTTGCATTTGCCAGTCAAGCGCTTATCCTACTGAGCCATCTCCCCGGCCCCAACAGGCACCTTCTGCAACATTCTGTGCTGAGCATGAGAGCCCTGGCTGTTGGCCATCTCCCACTGCCAGCTGTGCCTGCTGGAAGCCTCAGGGACATATGGGGGTTGGTCAGAGAGAGGAGGGAGGCTTTCTCCACGGGTGAGGAGGTCACTCATTGAATCCACCGCATGCTTCCATGTGACAGAAGTCGTAGGTGGGCTGAGAGGGCTAGAGCTCAGCTGGGTGAAGTCGGCGCCACCCCACTGGCGACCTGAGCACTTGCTCCAGGTCCTCCTCCTCCACGTCCTCCTCCAGGTCCTCCTCCTCCACGTCCTCCTCCTCCTGGAGGTCCTCCTCCAGGTCCTGCCTCCACCACGGCCTTGTCAGCTGTGAGCACCAGGCTGTATGCTCCTTTCTGTGCCCTGTGCCTGACACAGCACCCAGCTGGCACCTTGCAGACACAAGGCAGAAAGAGAGATAAGGGGCGGGAGGAGGGCAGAGAAAAATGGCTTGTGGTAGTTGCCAAAGAGGAGTCACCTGACCATGTGCAGGGTTCCCAGAACCAGCCACAGAGCATGCCCTGCGGCAGAGTCTGGGGCAGTGTGTATGGGCACTCACCTCTGCCATGCTCCAGGGGAGGGCGGCCATCGTGAGTCACTGCCAGGTGACATGCTGCCTCCTCTGAGTCAGGCCCAGCAGGCAGCAAAGGCAGAGACCAGAAATGAAGACGGAGACCCTGGCGGGGCAGAGAGACAACGTCGGTGTCCAGGGCAGGCCAAGCCTGAAGCCTGGAGCCGGAGCCCCTCCCCGCTGTGACACCCTGAGGGCAGCCTACAGGCCGCAGGGATGAGGAGGGAGGCGACACAGATGACAGGGAGGCAGCCTGCCCTCCCGCCTACGCATCTGAGAACACGACAGCTGCACGTGCTATGGCTACTGTGGAGCTGAGAACTGTCCCCGCCCTGCCCCTCCCCACTCTGATGCCCTGATCCTGGCTGCCTCAGTGATGTCACCACACATGTCTCAACCAGGAAAAGTGTGGCTTCCCCTCAGAAGTCGACTCCACCCAGCCCTGGCTTCCAGGCAGGCTGCTGGCCTTATCTGATCCAGCCCTCGGGACAGGTGCCCTGTACAGCAACCAGGAAACAGAAGTGCAGTAGACTCAGATGACAGGGGCTGTGCCAGGCACAGGAATGACGTATGGTACTTTCACCTGTTTGTTTACAGGATGCTGAGGATTCTCCATCTTCCCCAGGCCCTGCCACAATGCTGAGATCACAGATGCAGAAGGCATGGCCCAGAGGCATCCGCTGCCAGGCTCTTGGTCTCATGGCCACTGCAGGAGGATGCTGGCCATCTGCACCTTCACCAGACGCTGTTTCCAGGACCCGCAGTGCAGGACCCAGCCGGGTCCCCTCAGGCCCTTGTGCAGCCTGTTTCTGACTTGCAGCCACTGTGACAGGTCAGGTGCACTGCGGAGAACACAACCAGAGTCCCCTAGCAGAGCCGGTTCCAGCCACTCCACTTGTGCAGGAAGACGGTGAACAGATGGGGTGCTGGTCTCCCTGGAGTCGGAACTGAGGGGGACGTGCTGTGAGGCATGCGGCGTGCGGCGTGCGGCATGTCTTTGCCCCGCAGTGCCCAGCCGGGAAAGGCAGGCTTGGAGCTGGTGCTGGTGGGGTCCTGATGGAAGGGCTCGAGCAGGCCCCACTGCCGTGGCAAGGAGCCTGCCTTCGCCCAGTGCCCCCTCGGGCTTGCTGAGTTGCTTGGGGGGTCACCGCCCCACTGAGTTTGGCTGAGTTGGACACTGCTGGCCACCGAGTGGCTCCAGGCCTTGTCCCTGTGTCCACTGCCCGGCCCTGCCCTGCCTTCTGCACTGCCCAGCCCCACCCCTTCTTTCCTGTCAGAGACCCTGCACCTCCTACCCACACATGGATGTCAAGCCGCAGCAATCCCTGCTTTGTGCACGTGGCTCTGGAGACCCAAACCCTGCAGGGTCGGCTGCACCAGCCTCATCCACACCTCTCTTCTCGGTGCCACCCCCCACGCGTGGGGTCCTCAGCCGGTCCCCTCCACCTCTGGCCGCAGCCCTGTGCCTCTGTGGAGGGAAGGTGCTGGCACGCCTGGCATCCAGGTGTTTGCAAGAGTCTCCTTGGACTCCTCTCTGGCTCAGGGCCCTGGCATCAGCCTGTGGGCTGGACAAGGAGAGGCTACGTCTGTCCCTTCCCCTCCACCATGAGCCAGGGCCTGGTGGGCACACAGTCAGAGAGCACTTGCTGGGTGAATGGATGGATTTTAAAAATTAATTTGTGTTCTTGGCCATAAAGGGGATTGAACCCAGTACCTTCGCACAGAGCTACATTGCCAGCACTTTTTTTCTGTCTTATTTTGAGATAGGGTCTTGCCAAGTTCCAAGTTCTCCAGGCTGGGATCAAATTCGTGATACCCCGTTTCAGTCTCCTAGCATGCTGGGCACACACCCAGCTCGTGAATACATTTTTAAAGAATAATGAAATCAGAATCAGTTCTTCTGAAGAAGCGTCTTCCGCCACCACCCCCGCTTCTCTGTTGCCTCAGAGCAGCCAGCAGCCAGTGCTACAAGCGGGGCAGGAGCTGCTGTTTGGTCCCAGGAAGAGAACAGACCCCTCCTTGGCCTGAGCCCTGCGCTCTTCTCTCCACCCTGCCCTTCTTCCCTGTGCAGGGGGTACAGTGCCTGACCCGGTGTCATGGCCTAAACACAGCTTTGTCTATGCAGAGTCTGAGGCCCACTTTTACCTCAGTTTTCCTTCTGATCCTGCCTGTGGGCTGCTGGCCTTTGCTCCTCATTAAGGAGAAGAAAGAAGCCCAGGCCCAAGAGGAGATGGCTCCCCTCAGCCAGACACCGGTGACTGCAGGGCTGAGACATCTGCTTGATGCGCTAAGACTCAGGCACCAAGCCAGGGCCACAGTATCTCCCAGCTCAGTGCTGCCCATGTCCCATGGAGTCGATCAGGCTCAAGCTGCACATGTGAGCCATGCACTCTGCCGGTGGCATTCGGAGTTTCGTGGCACCTAAGGGGCAGCTTCCGGTTGTGCTCGCGCTTGCAGCAGGGCTGAGAACTAATGCTGTCGGCCCCACCCCAGCGTTCCCCCAGCAGGCAACCTCTGGAGCCCCTTCCCTGCAGGTCCCGGCCCCTCTGTGCCCAGGGAAAGGAGGGGACAGGAGAGAGACAGCCGGAATCCACATGCTCACACGGTGGCCAGCAGCTGTGGCTCCTTGGACGAAGCAGCCAGAGTCACCCGTGGCTCCCCCAGGGCTGGTGTGGCACTGGGAGCTGAGGGCCTGGGAGCAGCTGGGCCTGAGGGAAAGAGATGCCCCTTAATTATGATTATTATTATAATATTATTATTGTTGTTGTACTTAGGACAGGGTCTATAGGGTCTTTAGGGTCTCACTGCATAGATCCGACTCATAGTGATCTCCTATTTACAGCCTCCCAAGCGCTAGGATTACAGGCACATGCCACCACCCCCAGTCTCAATCGCCGTCTCAGCTCACCCTGGGAAGTGAACTCCCGGTTCCTGCATCTGCCTAAGCAGGTATTTTAATCTGCTGAGCTGCTTGGCCGGCCCTATGCCCCTCAATTCTGACATCCACGGCCACCACACTCTGAGCCTCAGCACCAGGAAGAAAGGGGCCCAAGGGTCCTGATGTCCACGTCACATAGACTCTGAGGGGAGGAGTCAAGGTCATAGAAAGGAGCTCTCGCTGCTCTTGTTGGGCTGGGCAGCTGGCTTGGCGTGGGCAACTTCCTGCGCCGGTTCCCAGGCCGGAGGCGACACTCATCAGGGGCTATGCTGCCAGCCTCGTGCCTGCGTCCCTTCCTCCAATTGTCCCCAGCTTCCTTTCCCACCCACGGCTTAAGCCGTGCCCTACTGCCAAAAACATCTTCCACGAGGCGGTCTGCGTGTTAGCCGCACTCCCCGGCTCTGCCTGCCTCTCCCACCTCCTCTGTCCTGAACGTCCCGGGGTGGTCCAGGGCCCGGCCCACCAGTACACAGGCACAGCCAGCAGGACAGACTCCTCGTTGGCAGGAACTAGTCGGAGAATGCCGTGGGCGCAGGCTCCAGAGGCTGGGCCGAGTCCACATGCCAGCCTGGCCTTGCTGCCCCCAGTGTCAGTGTCCCGCACAAAACACAGAAGAGCCTGACGAAGGGAGCCAGATGGAGTCCTGCGGCGCTGAGGGCACCGCCAGCACACGCTGCATGAAAATGCGGTCTTAGGGCTTTTGACTTGGTACCTAGCATGCACAGCCGGGCACAGGCCACATCCAGCCTGCCACCTGTTTTATAAATAAAGCTTTATTGAGGCACAGCCACACATTTGTGGGCAGTCTCTGTGGCTGTTTTCTTGCTTTACAGCAGCACTTAGGATCAAAGCATACGGTGAAGCTCAATCTTTAAAAATTTACTCTAACACACGACACGTGGCCGTTCGTCCGCCTCAGAACCGTCCCCGGTCTTTCAGGTGAGTATTCTGGACTCTTATTGTTCTGTCGCTTTCTGAAGAGGCCCTGGAAGTGCTCTATCCTGAATGTCTCGACAAGTTGTGATTAAAAAAAAAAATCAGCGAATATTGCTGCCAAATGCCATCCCATGCAAAGGCAGCTCATGAAAACGTGGCACTGTGTCCCCGCCCGCCTTCCTCACTGGACCTGACGCTGTCACTTCTGGTTGTCTCCCCAAATCCAGGTGTACACGAGCGGCCAACGTCCTGAACCAATGTAGGACAAGAAAGCGGAAGGGACAGTGCACTAAAGACATTCACTCTGAACACATGCACCAAGGCAAAGCGGCGACCTGAATTGACCCCTGCTCCCGGCCTCCTAGAGCGCGGCATGGTGCCGGCCGGCGTTCATCAGACCCCAAGGAGAGGGGCGCTGTGCCCGCGAGTCCCCAGGCTTCAGCTTCCTGTCCCCTCCTGCGTGGAGCGCTGCCTCCTCGGGGCGCAGAGCTATTTCAGGTGAGTGTTCTGGACAGAAAAAGCAGCTTGCTAAAAATAATTCTCAGTGGCCGTCGTGCGTCTGCTGGCGGTGACACGTCAGCCCTCGGCTGGGCCCGCTCACCCCTCGGAGCGCCACCTGCCCTCCCTGCACTGCAGGGACAAAGAGACAAACTTCTCTCCGCTGGGAACGGCCCTCATTGATCCTGCAGGGCCCAGCAGCTCTGCCAGTGTTGTCACCAAGGGGAACACTGGGGGTGGCAGTGGGGAAGTGGCCTGGCTCTGGAGGCTCTTTTGCTCAAGGGAGGAGGAGCCGCTGCCCCAGGTCTCTGTGGAGACTGGGGGTTTCACGAGTCTTCTTCCTCAAAGCCCCACCACAAAGTCAGTGTCTTCCTATAAGAACCACCACCTGTAGTCAGGACACGAAGGGCCAGGTGCTGGGCTTGCAGCCTGTGCTCTGGGAACCCAGAGATGGGAGACCAAGGGTGCACATAAGACGAACCCCTCAGGGGACCCCGAGGTTTGTGTCCAGAACCCGCAGCCCTACAGAGACAGAGGGAGGGGGCCAACAGCTCAAGGACAGGTGGGGGGTGTGATGTTGGCTGGCAACAATTGTGGCCATTTCACAGGGAGGCTGGGTGCGTGCATGGGAAGACAGGGTGGGCAGAAGCAGGGCTGGCACCCGGGCCCAGGGCTGTGCTGCCCCTGCGCTGCGCCACACAGCTTCTCTTGGAAACGAGAGGCACCTAGAAGTGAGCTGAAAGGCCTTGCTGCTGGTATGAGCCTTGGGGCCAACCCCTAAGCAGGGAACACTGACCTCCTGTCCCCCTCTTGGGTCCAGTCTCCACTGTCCCACATCTCTCTGTTGGATCTCTGATGGCCCTTTCTCCAAGTCAGGGGCAAGCGCAGCAGAGGCAGGGAGCTTGGAGTAAGCCTCTGTCCTCTGAGCCTGCAGCTGTCTGCGACCGGTTCTCCCTCCCTTCTCCTCCTCTCCCTCCCTTTTCCCCTGCCTCCCTCCCTCTCTTCCTCCCATCCCATCCTCCTTCCCTCCTTCTTTCCTTCCCTCCCTCCTCTCTCCCTCCCCACCCCCCATCCACTGCAGCAGAATCAGGATAGAAGAGGCCTAACATCATTTCCTCCCATCTTATAGCTCCTTACCTAATGCCTGAGACTCTGTCGCTCTTCTCACACTTCTGGATCCCAAAATCCACAGAGTTCAGACTTTGGTTATCAAGCACTCATCCACGAAAATTTGGCCTTGCTGGGGAAGTGAGTGGGTGTGGTGGACACAATGCAAATGTGTCAGAGTGCACCCCTGCTTCCTGGATGCCCTCGCTTGTGCTCCAAGGCAGTCTCAGAAAGGGGAAACAGCACACGAACCCCCTCAGAGCTGTCTGCTGAGACACTTCCGACCCGGTGGACAGTGGATGGCCACTTGCCTCCTGGGTGTCTGGGAAAACACTTGCCTACTAGCAAAGGAAGTCACTGAGGAGACTCACCCATCTCTGCCTAGAGGGGAAACCATCTCCTCCGAGGAGCCTGAGCTGCAGGGCTCTGTCCACCCGAAATCCCCATTCACTCTCTCTGCCGTGGGAGGGGCCCAATGGTCCTGCCCCAAGCACCTGGCAAAACAAAAGATCAACAGCTCTGAAGTTCCACGTCCTGAGTGACCGAGGAGCCTTTCTGAAGTAGACTGTACTCATTAAAGGTAGTTCACAAACAGAAATTGCAAAACATGGTAAGCAAAAAACATTTGCATTAGCAAAAGGGACACACAACCAAACAGAGGATTAGAGTCTCCACAGAGCTACAATAACAGAACGACATTCTGAGAAGAAACAACAAATCATATGTTAAACCCCTGAATCCTGAGCATAAGATTAGACGATAAAAAGAACTCGGAGATTTGGGGAGAAATGAAAAAAGCCGTGCAAACAGCTTTCCGCGGGGTAAGTGTGCAGCTTAGTGCGGCACTTCCTCGCCAGCGAAGCCGCACTTGCGACCGAGACGGTGACCACTGGCGCACCTCTCCCATGCCTCTCTAAGTAAGCCCGGACCCTTTTGTTTGGTCACTAGAGATCAGTTCGTGTTTTCTAGAGTTTTATGTAAATGAAGCTCTGTACTACCTGAGGTCTCAGAAGCAAAGAAATTCTAATATAGTGCACGACCACTAAAGCAGCATTGCAGGAAATGCTCAGTGGAAATAGACGTGCAGGCCACGGGCGCCTACAACCCTGAGGAGCGTCTCCATCTAGGGGGGAGTCTTGAGCAACAGGAAGAAACAAAGGAACCTCAGCGAAGAATGCAACAACAGGCTTCAGTCAGCGCCTTACAGCGGCTCGGTCGCTATGGTCCCAACTCCCCAGTCAAAAGACACGGCTTGGCAGATTAGGTTAAAAACACGCAAGCACGCACTTGCCCACGGGACACACCTCACCCGAAAGGAAGCCTGGGGTGGAATTGAGCTTGCACAGAGGGGAAAACATTCTCCACCAAACAGCTCGAAAGCAAGCAGGAGCTGCGCTCGCATTCTCAGACCCCACAGACTTCGAGCCAAAACAGAGGAGTCGAGCGAGCGATGGCCTCCCATCCTGGTACAGAGAACGGCGGTTCAACAGGGAGTGATGACAGTCACAGACATCTCTGCCCCTGATGTTGGTGGCCCCAGCTTCACAAAGCAAAAACTATGAACTTAAGAGGACAGACAGACATTGACACAGAGAGATGCTGCTAGAGCCAAGGTGGACGATGCTGCCCAGCACTCACAGCTAGACCCGTCAACCCCGGAATGAGCGAGGAGCCAACGGCCTCAGCGGCCATCCAGAGTTCCCCCAGCAGCAGAATGCACGTTGTTCTCGGCAGTGCATAGACCCTTTTCCAAAGTAGACTATATCTTAGAACATAAAGCAAGCACACAATTGAAACAACTTCCTTCATGTTGTCATATCACAGTGAAATGAAGCTAGAAATCAACAGCAGAGGAAAGCAAAGAAACCACACAAACACATAGCTGTTCATCAGTAATCACTGGCTGGCTGACTGATCACAGAAGTCAGCAAAGAAACAAAAAGCACACAGGCTCAGCCGACACAGAAGCATCGCTTACAAACCTCTGGGACACACGAAAGCCATTCTAAGAGGGAGGTTTGTGACTGGCTGTGAATGCAAATTCTAAAAGAGCTGAGCAACCCTAGGTAAACAACCTTATCATCCTCTAGGACATCTCAAGGTCCTAGAAAGATGAGGGCAATTCAAACCCAAAATTACTTTATTTTATTTTATTTTTTTAACGTATTTAGTACAGGGTCTACAGGTTCTCACTACACAGATCGGACTCGTAGGATCCTCCTGTTTTCAGCCACCCAAGCACTGGGAGTACAGGTGTGAGCCACCAAGCCCAGTCTCAATCACCATCTCAGGGCAACCTGGGGGTAGGGCCGGCATGGCACACCAGGGCTCAAACACCGGTCCCTGTGTCTGCCTAAGCAGGTACTTTAGTCCACTGAGCTGTCTGGCTGGCCCTATTTTATTATTTTGGTATCAGGAATTGAACTCAGGCAGGCATATGTGCCACTGAGCTATATCCTTAGCTCAAATCTGAAATTAGTAGAAAGAAAGAAATGACAAACATCAGAGTAGAAATTAATGACGTTGAGACCCAAAACAAAGGATAAATGAGTCAAAGAGTTGGTTCTTTGAAAGGATAAACAAGGTTGATGGACCCTTGGTCACATTGATCAAAAAAGGAGAAAAATATGCGATTAGAAATGAGAAAAGTAAAATCACAAGTGATAACTACTAAAACCCAGGATTTTATAAGCAACTACAGTTGTGCCTCAGTTCATGAACTTAACTTTCCGCAATTCTGATCTCGAAATCAAATCCAAAGGTTAGGTTCACTGCCACCTTTGCGGGGAAATTTGATTCAGTTCTCCTCCAATTCAGTTTTGGTCAGAAGCATGGAAAGAATTAAGTTCGTGAACTGAGGAACCTCTGTACTTTGAAAATCTATATACCAATAAACTGAAGAACCTGGAAGAAATGTAGAAGTTTCTAGACACAAATGCATTACCAAAATTGAACAAAGATGATATAAAAACTGAACAGACTATGCAAAGAAAGAGAGGCACTGGTACAGACTTTCCCCACAAAGAAAAGCCCAGGACTTCATTGATTCACCCCAGAATTCTATCAGAACTTCAGGGAAATCTAACACGGAAACTTACCCAACTCTTCCATGAAACCGGGAGGGAAGGGACATGCCAACTCATTCCCAGCTGCTAGCATTACCTTGATACCAAGACTGGACAAGGACATAGAAAGGAAAGCTACAAGCCAACCCTCTTACAAACAGAGATGCAAAAATCACCAAGAAGGGCAAACAGAATGCAACAAGTCATTGAAAAGGTCATGACCAAGTTGGCTTTATCCCAGGGAGGAAAGAGTGACTCCAGATACACACATCAACAAATGTAAACATCACACAAACAAAAGCAAGGATCACACAATCATCTCAATCGATGTAGACAAAGCCTTTGACAAATGCAGCGTCCGTTCATGAAGAAAAGCCACAGAGAAGGGCTTTATCTCAATCTTGACAAGTCACTGATGATGAACCTGCTGCCCACATCACACTAAAATGAGGAAAACTCAAAGCTTCGCCCCTGAAATCAGGAACAACACGAGGGCATCCAGTCTTAGCTCTCCTGTTCAACACTGTACTCGAAACTTTAGCTAGAGCAGTTAGGCAAGAGAAGGAAAGAAAGGGGGTATGTGCAGAGAAAGAAGTCAGCTGTCCTTACTCAAGGCTGATTCGGCCCTTGACGTAGAAGGCCCAAAAAATTCCACTGAAAGACTCCTAGAACAATAAAGAGTTCAAGTAGCAAATTTAAGTGCACACAAAAATCAATAGCATTTCTGTATACTAATCATATACCCACCAGTAAAGAAATTAGGGAAACAGTCCCTTCACAGGAATTTAAAAAGATTAGATACTATACATAGAATCAGTCTAACCAAGGAAGTGAAAGAACTCTATAACAAAAAACTACCATACTCTAAAATAGATCAAAGAGGACATCAGAAAAGAGAAAGACGTGCCTGCAACCTTGCAAACAGACCACAGCTCACCTACAGATTTAACACAGCCCAAAATACCAACAGCCTTCCTCACAGCACTAGAGGAAACAGGGCTAACATTTATATGCAACCAGAAGAGACTCGAATAGCAAAATCAGTCCTGGGTGGCAAAAGCGAAGCAGGAGGCATCACGATCCCGGGTTTCAAGTTGTATCACAAAGCTACAGAGATAAAATAACAGCACGGTAGCGACACAAACACAGCCGCGCACCGCGGACCAGAATAGAGGACGCAGATGCTGCCCAGACGCCTTCGGCCACCCGAGCGCCGCAAAGAGGACGGAGCACACACTGGAGGCACGACAGCCGCTTCAGCAAATGGTGCTGGGGAAACTGGCTCCCCACACAGCAGATTTGGGTCAGACCCCTGCCTCATACCTGCACTCAGATAAAATAAAAATGGATCAGAGATCCAAATACCAAAACAGGAACACTTATTCTGCTGGGAGACAAAATAGGTGAAACTCTCCAAGTCGTAGGTATAGGGGAGAACCTTCACCGGAGCCCCTAACTGCACAAGAAATAATGTCAACAGTCAATGAACTGGGCTGCATGGAACCGACCAACAGCGCCAGTACAAATGGTGAGTGACCCGGGCCCGGGCGGCCCCGCGGGCCCCAGCTCCTTGGCCGGCCTCCGCCCCTGCTGTGGGCGCTCCAGTCAGGGCTCGGCTCATGCACAGGCCTTGCTAGCGCTCCCCAGATCTCAGGACCAGGACCACAGGCTCACTGCGCCTCCCCGCATCGCATCGCGCCAACCGCACCACGTCAAGGCCGGGCCCTCCCGCAGCCCCTGTGCTGGGGTTTTCAGTCAGTGTTTCGTCCTCAGTCTGGAGGGGCCATGTCCCCCAGGGCTGCTGCTGCCCAGGTTCAGCAGGCACTGGCAAGGAGCAAGAGAGGAGCACCTGCGGCCCCTTGCTCTCTCCACCGCCTCTGCAGGAGCCACCAGCAACTGAGCATCCCCAGGGGAGCATCTGCAGTGACCTCCTGCTCCTCAGTGCTCTTATCAACAGATCCGGGAGCACACTCCCCACATCACCACCGTGCCCACCCAGGGGCCCTCCTTCCCCCTCCCCTTCCCCTTCCCCTTCCCCCTCCCCCTCTTCCCCTCCCCCTCCCTCTGTCCCTCCTCTTCCTCCTCCTCCTGCTCCATTCCCCTCTACCCCAACACAAACGACATAAGCACGGTGTTCTGCTGCAAGGGTTGGGGTGAGACAAGCGGTCCTCTGCAGGCAGGCTTCTCGAGCAGGCCTGTCTACCATGCACCCATGCGCACCCACCAATCTGTTTATTATGTGTCTGCTGTCCGAGCTGAGCCTGTGTGGCTATCTGTGTGGGATCCAGTCTGGGAGTTGTCGCTTTTATCTTATGCACGACCACATTTATCTAGGTGAGCGGCACGGATCTCCCCCATCTGTGCTTAGGCTTTGTCTCTTGCCCTTCTTTGCATCTTTTCTTCCATCTCTTGCAAAACGTCTGTTGTGTTTACAGCAGATGGTTTGAAACGCTGAGCTCTGGTTTGCTGGGTGGTGTTTACCTTGACAGCTCAATATCTGAGCTCATGTCACTTCATCAGTATCAAGGATTTCGTGGAAAGCCTGGGGCCAACAC
This sequence comes from Octodon degus, assembly GCF_000260255.1. Taxonomy (NCBI): domain Eukaryota; kingdom Metazoa; phylum Chordata; class Mammalia; order Rodentia; family Octodontidae; genus Octodon; species Octodon degus. The sequence continues at coordinate 890,607 of NW_004524702.1, forward strand.
GCCTTCGTGCCTTCCCCTGTACATCCGCTCCAGATTCTCAAGGTTCCGAATATAGTCTTGGCCTTGAATCCAAGGTGACCACGTGGCTGCGTTGTTATTCGACGGGACAGTTGGCTCCAAAGACTGGTCGTGTGGATCTTGCTCTGTAACCTTTCCATTGGCGTTGGTCCTTGCCGGAGTAGATGTAATCGCTGGAATGCTCCATCACTAAGCTGCCCGACAGCCCGCCGCTGGCCTGAAGATCACCGTGGAGCTCTTCATTGTGATTTACTTTTAAGACCATTTTTGAGAAATGGAACGAAGAAAAGAGAGAAGGCGTCCACTGGAGAGGTCTCCTTCCTCACCTCCCCAGCAAGGCCAGGTCCGCATCACCCCATTGTCCTCTGATCTTTCAAGTAGAAAAAGGAGTGTCAGCTTTTTCACCCATTTTAATCAGCATGGCTACTTGTAAAACTTTGTTTCTTAGATTTCTTCTGTCTGATGGACTATTTCTAAGTGTGCCCTGCGTTACCACAACTGCCCGACGTGCTCCCCTGAAGGCTCAAGGCCTCTGCTACAGAAATGCCTGTAGTGTGCGCCTGAGTCTGCTCCCGCGACTCTCGCCTTCCTTTCGAGATCTCACTCTCCCCACCTTCCCAGCAATCTTTCTGCATTTCTGAACCACCAGATACTCGCTGAAGCAGGCGTCGCCCTGCCAGCCTCTCCTCCTCAAGTCCAGGTGCTGCACGCTGCCCACAAGGTTTGCAGCCAGTCCTGGGCCTTTCTCATTGGGAAGTGGCCCCCTGGCCATGGACTCCTGCCTCCGAGCACCAGCCTCTGCCGCGCTCGGGACACAGCAGGGCAGAGGCCTTGTCCACGGTGGCCAGGTCCAGGCCTGCCTCAGCCTCTTCCTCAGCCTCCGCCCCATTGCCTCTGCTGGGAGGGGCGCCTCGAGCTAGAGGTCTTCTGGGCAGCTCTGCTGCCTGCAGGCCGGAGTGGTGTGGCCTCGGCGCCCGCTGCTCCACACGCAAGACCAGCAAGGCTCCCTCTGCTTGCTCATTCACTCGCCCAGCACAGGGTCCCGGGTACACCCCTTTGCCAAGAAGGCCTCTCCACATTGAGTACGGGACAGGAATAACCAGCACTCTGCCCTCTTGCCTCCACTGCAGCCAAGACACAGGCAGGATGCAACAGATGGCGCAACGAACAGGACTGTAAGTGCCGTGCCGGGAAATCAGGCGAAAGGCTGAGGAGGTGCGGTTTTGTAAGAACGCACTGGGAAAACTTTCTTAGGGGCTGGCTTAGTGAGGAAACTGGAGCAGAGAGAAGGAGGAAACCATTAGTGCCTGGGGAGAGCAGGTGCAGAGAACAGCCCGTGCAAAGGCCCTGCGGCAGGAAAGGGATGGGGCTTCCCAGGGGGCAGCAAAGGGGTGGCATGGCTCGGGCTGCAGAAGTGCAGCAGGGCAGGGCAGGGGCCTTCTCAGGGCTGCATGCTGAGCCGCTCTTGCTGCAGTCTTCAGCCTGTGTTCCCTGGACCATACCTGCACCCTTTGGGAAAAGCTGTGAGCTGCACCCCTGGGCCATTGGAGCAAACCCTACACTGGCCCAGGCACTGGGAACCCTCGCTCTAGCAGTCCCCTGACACCAGGATCAGGTGGCCATGGGCCAAGCTCCGTCCCTGTGGACCTGGTCACCGAACAGCCTTTCCTTGGAGCTGAAGTTCATGCACGGTGGACGACACAAAAAATGCCTGCCCAGCACTGGTCTCAGAAGGACTTGCAGCCTTCTCGTCCCCCCGGGGGGCGGCGTCTCAGTCTGTGATTGCTGCTGACACAGCTCCGCAGACCAGGCAAGTTATAGACAGGAGAGTTTGCTTGGCGCTTGGTTTTGGAGGCTAGGAGGCCCAAGACCTGACTGCTTGTGATGAGTTCCCTCAGGGACAGAGGCCAGCAGGCTTTCACGACAAACATACTCTCAAAACAACAGCAAGTGCGTTCCGGGCTCAGAGCCCTGGTGACCCAGGCACCTCTCACCCACCACCACCGCGGCATGGAGGACTTAGTGTCTGCCGCAAGAATTCCGGCTTTGTAAGGGGTGCTCATCGGTCCACATTTGCGGCACCTACTGCCTCCACTCCTCGTGGGCAGCCGGCGTGTGGACCGCGGCCTCCCTCCCCTCCTGCCCTCCCCTCCAGCTCTTGGCCCCTGTCCCTGTGCAAAAGTTTGTGTCCCTGTTTGTGGTCATCACTCCATCACTTTGCCCTCCAGTTTATTTATACTTCGGGTGGTTGTGGAAGAGACTGCAGGCAGTATTTAAGCTTGTGCATCCGGTCCATTTCACTTAGCATTATACATTTTTGGGGACATATGCAAACCATCACCATGGATACATACATAGTGGTCTGTATCCATATAGATTTCTGTCAAGAAATTCTTCCCTATATGGATTTGTCATCAAAACCTCCCCACTGGAATTTGTTCCCAACTCCAAATGCTTTCAGATGAGCAACACCCGATGAGTTACAGAACTTCACAAAGTTATCGCCTACAATCACACGGTTTTCCTGTAAGAACCATTTTCAGGGGGGATGCGTCATTTTCACAGTGTATGAGTCAGCTGAGCTGCTGAGAAAAGTGTTGCCACCCACCCACACCAATTAAGGCAGCTGTCACTCAACACCGGCTGTGGTGTCAGGCTGCACAGTGAATGACAGTAAGTGGGCTTGGAGAAGCCAGCCCCGTGCAACATGGGGTGGCACGCAGGTGGCCCGGGGACATCCGAGGCAGTGTGGTGTCACGGGCCCCTAATGTACCTTACAGCAGATGTTGCCAGCGGCAGCACTGCAGCGCACTTATGGAGGCTCGGGGTTGGCCGCCCAGAGTGGCCCTGTGCCCCCACCTCCCTGAGGAGCGGGGTGATCTTCGCAGGAGCCGGGCTGGCCGGCATTGAAGCAGCCTGCCAAGGGCTGCTGTGTCTGTGGAGGAGAAAGGCCTGAATGCAGCGGCCCCGGGTCAGCAGGAATCCATGCCTCATTCCAGAGCCGGCCCTGGGGACTCTGCAGACTATCTGCAATGCTGCCAGCAGCAGCTGCTTTGACCAGGTAACTTTAGAAGATGAAGTGACCCAGGATGCTCTAAAATTCACAACCTGAGCAGCAATTTCTCCAAACTCCTTTCGGACAGCAGGAAGGGCACAAATTATTAATAACCGGATTAAACAAGCGTGGTTCCCCGGCTGCAGAGTCCGGGCATGAAATTTAAATCTTTGAGCAGTGACTGATAGCTCTGGGAACAGAATACCTTCAAGAATCCCAGTTGCCCAGCTGTCCCCATCTTACGTAGAGCAGGGGCCACGGCGAGGACTTGTGTGGCATGTGTTTACGACCAGCAATGCAAGCAGACGGGAGTTTTAATGACGGTGACAGTTCACATCTCAGCCTCATAAGCGAGACCGGCCCGCCCCCTGCTTGCCAAGCTCACGTGCGTGCAGTGGCTGCCTTCCCTGCCCGGCCCTGCATCCCTGCGGGCTGCCGCTGGGGAAGCTACACCAGAGCACCACCCAGCACTCTGCCTCCAAGTGGCTTCCTCAGGAGAACCAGTTGGCAGTGGTTCTCACAGAAGCAGACAGGCAAGATGTGGACTCAGGCCAAATTGCTTCATGTGAGACAATCCCAGGCACAGACGGGCCACAGGTGCACTGGCCCGCCAGCCACCACATTCAGCAGCTGAATTTGAACCATGCAGGGCACCGTGTAGGGGACGTGCTGCAGTGCTGGCCTCTGCCCCGGGTCCGTCTGGGGCAGGGTCTGTCTTCAGCCCAAGAAATCCCCAAGGCAACAGGATACTGGCCAGTGGGCTGTAATAGGCCCGAGAATGCGAGCAGGGTGCCCACAGTCTGCTGGCCCACACTCACACAGGCACGCCGCCGCGGCTGTCCCAAGCACAGGACCACAGGTGGCTCCCACTCCTGCCATCCTACCTGCCGCACAGTGGGTGCTTGCGGCCCGCAAGATGCAGTCCTGGGGGTGGAATCACCTGTTCTAGGGAGCCTGAGGTTCATCTTGTGCTTTCGTTTTGGTCTTTAAAGGGTGTTTTGGTTGTTGTTGAGGGGAGTTGTGCAAGATTGGCCCTCTGCACTCGCTGGGCCCTGTGAGACAATCCCAGGCACAGATTGAGACAATCCCAGCACCCTGTGGGGTGCTGCAGTGTGCACTCATCCATGCCGCGGTCTCGCCTTTTCATGTCTGTTTTTAGGTGAGATTTACAGGCAGTAATGTTCACTTATGTTATTGGACAGTTCTGTGACATTTACCAAACACATGTACAAACACAACTAAGAAAATTAGTTCTATGGTGCAAAGAAAATACACACATGCCTCTTTCTAATCAACCTTTCCCGGGCACCCAGCCCCCGGCCACCATTAGTAGGTTTTGTATTTCTATAATGCTGTCCTTTCCAAATTCCCATACAAGTGGAATCCCAGCCCTCTCACATATGGTTTCTCTAACGTGGCAGACGGCATCTGCGTGTTGTCATTTGTGTTCGTGGCTCTCTCCTTCCTACTACTGAGTTGGAAGTACTGCGGCGCATACCGAGTTGGAGGTGCGGCTCATTCACTGGAGAACACGTGCGTTGTTTCCAGCTTTTGCTAACTACGAGTAAACATCCACACACGTTTCTGTGTGAGCGTGGATTTCATTTCATTTGGGGGAACACCTGCACGTGATAGCGCAGGGCTGTGCGGGAGTGCGTCTAACTTTATAAGGAGCTTCCAGCACATTCTCCGGAGTGTGTCACGCTCTGATCCCAGGGCGCAGTGCCAAGGCTCCCGTCCGTCCACGTCTTCGCCAGTGCTGGGCATTGTCAGCTTTCTGTGGCTGAGAAACAACACCCAGCACCCACAGCTTAGTGGAGCACAGGTTATGACTCACAGTTTCAGTCCACTGTCAGCTGGCCCCAAAGCAGAGCTGTGTGGTGGCCAGCTGTGGGCTGCCTACCCCCAGGAAGTGGAGAGGGAGGAGCCGGGACAGGACCAGAACCTGCTTGGTCACACCCTAGCGTAACCATCAGCCCCCAACAGCCACGAACTCATCCGTGGATCAGTCCAGAGATGAGCACGTCGCCCCGTGGTCCAGTCGCCTCCCACACAAGTGAGGCTTCTAGGGACAGTTTAGATCCAAGCCCTGAAAATGATCTTTCCTTCTTTCCTTCTCTCTCTTCCACTGTCCTGATGGATGTGGCGAGGTAGCTGGTGTTTTCCATTTATGTCTCCCTAACAACTACGAATACGCACTTACACTGTGAGCACAGCATCTGTTCAGTTCTTGTGTCCATTCTTAACTGGGCTATTTGTTTTATTGTTGAATTTTTAGAGTTCTTAACATACCCAAGCACTCTATTACTTACATGATTTGTAAATATTCTCTGTAGCTTGCTTTTGTTCTCTTATACGTCTTTCAAATATTTTTTATTTTTAAAACTTTTTAAAAATTTATTTATTTATTTATTTATTTATTTATTTATTTGGTACTTGGTCACACTCTACAACTCAGACTCGGAGTGATCCTCCCGTTTCAGCTTCTCTAGAGCTGGGATTACAGGTCTGCCCCACCACTGCTGGCTTTTGGGGCGCACTGCGCACCCGGGAGGGGGCTAGCATAGCATGCAGTACAGGGGACCAAACCTGGGCCTTGTGCTTGCCAGGCAGGTGCCTAGACTGTGGAGCCATCTCCCCAGCCCTCAAAGAGATTTTGATGAAATAAAATTTATTATTGTTATGGAAGATCTTGTGTTTGGTGTTGTATTTAAGAAATGTTTGCCTAAATCACATTCACAAATATGTATTTTCTTCTAGAAGTTTTGTAGTTTCAGTTTCACATTTAGATCTAGGATGAATTTTTTGTTCATTGTGTGAGGCATGGATTAAGGGTTTTTGTTTGTCTACATACAGACACCAGGTTGTCCTGGGACACCTAATGGGAGCACTGTCTTGGTCCCATTGAATTGCCTTTGCGATTTTGTTGAGAATCAACCAAGCACATAAGTGTGGCAGTGTTTTTGAGCTTTGTGTTCTGCTTCATTGATCTTCATGTTTGTCCTTTCACAAACACGCTCTCATCTCTATAACTTCATGAGAAGCCTACAGTTTGGCAAATAGTCTGCAGTTGTGTTATTTTGCAGAATGGTTTTGGCCCTTCCAGCTCCTCCACATATATAGAGAGTGGATGGGGCTTTGATTGGAATGCCACTGAATGCATAGATTAACCTGAAGATAATTGGCACCTAAGTTATGTTGAACTTTCTAAGTTCATGAAAACACTGTGTCTCTACTCAGACCTGTACAAAATTTTATTGGTGTTATAAATCTTTTGCATACCTATTCTGAACATATTGTGTAAATGTGTACCTAAATATTACATGTCTTGGTATTAAAATAGTGCTTTTTCATCTCACTTGTCAATTATTCATTGAAATAAATGTATACATTCTTGTCCACTTACAACGAGATCACAACCCTGTCTCTCTGTCATAGTGGGAAATACTTTGAGTTGAAGATGCCTTTCATACAACAAAGCTCTTCAGTACTTTACTGACTGCTGTGCTAACGGCGACCAGCAGGGTGGCTGCCAGGGTCTGTGGCATCATCACCAGGCGGGAAAGCCCAAGCTTGGCCTTCGCGAGGCGCGGACCACTGTATAGAAGGCGCCTGACGTGAGCTATTCGACCCTGCATCTTGCAGCGCCTCTGAGCTCCCCTCAATCAGCATTTATTCAGAAAAAACTAACGTGTGTTATTCTGATACCTGTAGTTTTGTTATTAGCCTGGTTATCACACTCCTTTGAGTATATTCCGTGTACGTGAGCCACAGAATATCATTGTTTGTAACACTTGCTTTTTCTAGCCCAATCCCTTCCGCACTTGCCAGCGGGTCCTATTACAGAGGCATTCAAATGTGGGCGGCAACCAAACTGTAGAGCTCCTGCAACTTGTCTGGAAACCACTGTGCACACAGCACCAACCTCCATGGGGGACTCCGCGCGCAGCTCACTCCGCTCCACCCCTGGAGCCCAGCCGGCCCTGCACAGCTCCAGTGTGTGGGCATCCTTGCAGGCCCTGCACTCCGGGACTCTGGTGGGGCTGGCTCCCTGGCTCTCCTTGGAGCAGCTTCCCGCTGGGGCTCTCGCCATGTTCAGCGCCCCCGTGGAGCAGCACAAAGAGAAGAGGAGCCCAACTGCATCCTGAGCTGTGGCAGTGAATGAGGCGGAGGCGGGCTCAGCAACTCCCTCCTCAGCCTGAAGTGGGTGTGGCTGTTAGGGGAGCTGAGCCAGTCGCCCTGAGCCAGCCTGGGGCCAGCGACGCCTGCTGCATCTGGGGTCACCTCCTCCAGGCAGGAGGGGACAGCACCAGGGGAATTGCTGCGGATGCCCGGATGCCCGTGCACTTCCTTCCTCAGGAAGAGGGCAGGCGGCTTGCAGGGGAGGCATTCGGCTCGGGCTACACAGTCAGCTTCTGCCTGCTGCCTAGAGAACCCACAGCAGCAAGTGTCTTCTCGGGACTGTCAGCGCAGCGTCTTCGTCTGCTGCTTCATCTACAGTAATACCTCAGCTCGCCAGAGCCTCTGCTTGCAAACAATTAGATTCACACACAAATCAGTCAGCAAAGATTGGCTCCCGCTGGAGCACTCCACATAGAGTGACAAGCACTACCTTGACATCATCCTCCGGACTGTAGACAGACGAAGCCCGTGCGCTGAGGCCCTGCTGCGTTTGTTCGTTACATCTTATATCGGGTCGAGTATTTGAGAGTAATGGCTTCAGTGCTACCTACAGGTAGGTAAGAATGAGAGGTGCTGTGTCACAGAGGCGACCAGGCATTCAGGGTCGCGCGCATCTGCAGGCCAGCGTGAGGAGCAGCTGCCCTTAGCCACGAGCAGTGCCCGCTCTGTGCCTGGGGGCACCAGCCTTCACAAAGCCTCCTGTCCCACGCTGCCATTGAGCACTGAGGGCCACTGCCGCCATGCCCCACAACGGCCTCTGGTGCCCTATCTGCCGTCTGAAGGCCTCCAGAACCTGGAGGGAGGCTCTGTGCATGCCATGAGTGTTAAGAAGGGGTGCTCCTGGCACCCAACTCCTGGGGCTTCTGCTCCAAGCTGGAGGCAGCATGGCAGGGGCTTGGCGAGCAGTCCCATAGCCACAGGAGAGGGAGGCTGGGCTTTGAGGCTCACTCAGCAACTGCACACAGCGCAAGGGTGCAGTTGAATTAGCGCACCAGAAGACCTGTGTCTGTTACGCTTCTCTCATTGCTGGGACAAATACCCGACACCCAAATGAAAGGAGGAAAGGTTTGGCTTATTTAGCTCACAGTTACTGGAGGTTTCACTCCACACTCGGCTGGCTCCAAGGCAGAGCGGCACATGGCAGAGGGCAGCAGCTCATGGTGGCAGAAAGCAGCAAAACAGCAAGAGCACAAGGGAGGAGCGGCGGCAGCATTGGCTACGGAGAGCAAGCCTGTCTCCGGTCTCCCTCGCGTTCCATTCAGGCTACCGCCCCAGGCTGGGTAGAGCACTCGCTCCCATAATCCCAGCAGGACTCAGACCCATAATCCCAGCCTTGGATCATGAATTAATCACAAACCGTGGGACTGCGCCTCGATGCCTGCATGAGGCTTTGGGGGACAGACACACACAAACCCTAATACCCTGTTAATTCTCACAAGTACCTGCTGCCTGCGCCGGCACTTCCATTACACAGATGAGGAACTGAGAAGCACAGGTCGTGGGAGTCAAATCGAAACCCGGGCTGCTGCTCTGGGAACAGGCTGCCGGTCGGTCTGGAAGTGCTCAGCGCCACTCTGCTTGGTGTCCTGGTCCCCAAGCAGTGGCTTATGGTCCCCAGGCAGTGACCTCCAGGCTTAACCAGAAGTCACCGTCCTGCCCTGGCCAGGACCATCAGTTCCTGAGTGGGCGAGTGTGAGCTTGATCGAGACCCTCACCATTTCTAAACCCTTGAGAATCAGCATGAATTAAACTGACGCATTCTTCCTTCCCATCCGACTGCCACCTCCATTCTGAGGACAGTCCTGGCCTCACACTTGAGGCTGTCCTCCCCTCCTCACCCCTCGGTGCACTTCCACAAAAGGACTGCAGGACACTCAGGCCTGGAGGCCACCTGGGGACAGAGAGCAGAGGTGACAAATACTGACAGGGATGCCAGGGGCTGTCCCTGGCCAGCCAGGGCTCCTGTGTGCGTGACGGGAAGGAGGGGCTGCGGGCCTGGTACTCCCCAGGAGCTCTGCAGGAGCAGGCCTTGGACAGTGGAGCAGGAAGGCCAGGGCTCCTCGCTCTGGGGCAGAGCCTGGGGTGCGCCAGCCCCCTGCACACCAGCGCCATCTGCTTCCTGGTGTCTCCATTCCCCACCCTCAGCCCTGCTTCCTTGTCACCCACTTCCCTGCTGGCCTCTGCAGGGACTGCCTTTCCAGCTGCGCCTCTGTGCCATGGGGCAGGGGCTGTGCTCATCGCTCAAGCTCTCCAGGAGCAGCCCCAGCCAGCAAGAGGCCCCAGGGCTCCCCAGAGCGCACAGCACATGGGCCCAGGCCCAGGCACTGTGGGGTGCGGCTCCCTCCAGTCCCATTCCTGCCTGGGGTTGCTGGGAGGGCCTAAACTCAAGAGTGACAGCTCCAAGGACAGACAGAAAACAGAAAGGGGAAACTAGTCCTCTTGGTCAGCACTTGAACCCCGGAGGGAGAGATGCCAGGGCAGTATGGCTTTCGTTGTTGTTTAACAAATCTGAGGGTTTTCCATCTGTCTTACACAGATCTAGAATTCTGCAGAGGCCATGGAGCGGCCCCTGCGGTCCCTCTGGTCCTGTGCACGGTCCCGGCATGGTGACTCCCGCTGGCCCCCAGTGGGCCCCACCCCCAGACAGGGCAGCCTGGGCCCCGCCCTCCACCTGCGAAGCCTAAGGTCCCTTGACAACGTCCACCCTGCAGGGCTAGTTCCGGAGCCCTAGGCTCCCTCGGCCACCACTGTCCTCTCCATTTCCTGGCAGGATGCTGTTCTTTGTGTCGCTTTCCACGCTCCTCTTGTGCTTGTTACAGAGAGAGAAATTCTTATTAAAATCACCGAGCGTGGTGGACAGGGCTGCATGATGCCGCCCTGCTAGCTGCTCGGTCCGCGACGGTCGCAGAGGGTTCTCTCTGTGGCACGAGACTGGACCTGCGGGTCTGGGCATGCACACACATGGGGTGCACCTTTGAGCGCGTGACAGTTCAGAGAACGCAGCGCATCTGAAGCATTGGGTGCGGAGCGAGTTATCTTCCGACCCCTGGGACCCATGAGGTCGCAGGACTTCTGGGAGAGACAGAGCCGGATGGCTGCCCCAGGGGAAGAATGGGGGGTCCGGAATGGGAAGGGGACCCATGATGGTCCCCCCATGAGCCTTTGAGGTTCACGATGAAGTGGGCTTGACTGTGGCAGAGTGGCTTAGTCCCGCATCCACGCACACAGGCGAAGAGTTGGCACCCGTGACTTGGGGGTGGAGTAAAGAGGCCAAGAGCCTAGGGGGCACGCTGAGAATGACACTCGCCACTGGGGGATGCCCAGCTCGCAGCAGGGAGTGGGGGTGGAAGCCACGCCCAGCTCCTGCCTCCTGGGAGGAGTAGGGACATGAAGTCGCTTGCCTGCTGGCCTTTAGGTTTGCTGAGAGTGAAGAAGGCAGTGTGCACAGAGGATGGGGGAGGGAAGAGAGGAAGGAAGGAGGGGAGGGAGGGGAGGGAGGGGGAGAGAGGAGGAGGGAGGAGGGAGACGGGGAGGGAGGGGAAGGGAGGGAGGGAGAGGGAGGGGAGGGAGACGGTCCTGGGCCTACCCTTCAGCCTCACTTGGCCACTAAAATGGTGCTCTGTGTCTCTCTGTCCTCACAGAAAGGGCTGGGGGATTTGGGGCTTCTCGGAGTCTCCGTATGCAGAACGCCATGGAGGCTGAAAGGTCAGATCACCTCTGCGGGTTTTGCTCTCTCCCCAGCAGGTGCAGGAGAAAGCGTTATACACTGTGGTATGCTTTGCACTGCTGACTTGGGAGGATGTTTTCAGGGCTGCATTCTGAGCTGGCGAAGTGTCCCTGAGCAGGTCACCTCTCTGCCTCAGCCTCGCTCAGCATTGGACGCCGACCAGAGTCACATCATAAGGACTGCTTTCCTCAGCAGAGACCCTGGAGGAGCTGGGTCGGAGGGCGGGGCTACAGAGAAGGGGAGGGCCGAAGGCTTTGCTCCAGCCCTAGAAAGAAGCCCTGCCTCTCACCGCTGCCCTCTGTGCACTGTGGTCCCACGGTCCTGTGATGCCAGGGGCACAAGGGACAGTGCAGGGTGAGCCTGGGAGGCTCCACATACTTAATCCCAGGAGGGTGCTGAGCCTACACCCTGCACCCCCACCCAGCACCAGCACCCTGTACCCCATACCCTGTGCTCAGTAGCCAGCACCCTGCACTCAGCACCCAGCACCCTGCACTCAGCACTGTGCTCAGCACCCTGCACTCAGCACCCAGGACCCTGCACTCAGCACTGCGCTCAGCACCCTGTACCCTGCACCCTGTGCTCAGCACCCTGCACTCATCACCCAGCACCCTGTGCTCAGCACCCTGCACTCAGCACCCAGCACCCTGTGCTCAGCACCCTGCACTCAGCACCC
>NW_004524702.1:902364-912332 GCF_000260255.1 Octodon degus
CACCCAGCACCCTGTGCTCAGCACCCTGCACTCAGCACCCAGCACCCTGTGCTCAGCACCCTGCACTCAGCACCCTGCCCCCTGCACTCAGCACCCTGCCCCCTGCACTCAGCACCCTGTGCTCAGCACCCCACACATTGCACCCCTTGCCCCACACCCAGAACCCAGAACCCCACACTCTGCACCCAGCATGCTGCACCCAGCACTCAGCAGCCAGAACCTAGTACCCAGCACCCAGCACCTTGCAGGCCTCCTGTCTGGCCGGACCTCCCCAGCAGGCCCTTTGGGCTGGGATGCTATGTTTTCCACCCCCGCTACACCAGAGGAGGGTAGCCGTGGAGCCTGTCCTCAAGCAGACAAGGATGGGAGCGGGACCCAGGCAGCTCAGTGCCTTCCATTCTGTAGTTCCTCTCCCGGAGCTTTCATCTCTTACCTCGTACCCACCTGGCCCTCCCAGGAAGTGGCCCCCTGTACCGCCAGCTATCTGGGGAAGCCTGGACCTGCTCTCCCTGGCTTGAAGAGGCAGCTGCCGCCCCTGGGCCCCATCCCCACCTGCACCCCATGCCTCACCAGGTAGCATTTGATGTGGAGATGAAAGGCCCAGCCCCAGGTGTGCCTCTTCCTCTCATCAATCACTCTGGCACCTGAGAGAGGAGCCGCTGCCCCCAGCACCAGTCTCTGCTGCCCGGTCCTCGCAGAGGTGGGGCCTGGCCCAGGGGGCCCTGTCCTCACCCAGCCTCCGGGACAGGCTCTGTCCTGCATCCAGCTGCCCATCAGCCTGAGCACAGAGCCCCTCCTGGTCCTCCGTGTGCTCGCGGGCCAAGCCTGGCCCTGCCTCCAGGGTCACTCCCTGCACGAGGCCCCACCAGGACCTGCAGCGAGGGACAGGAGCAAGCCCCTCACATCCGCAGCATCAGCCAGACGTCCAGGGCCAAGGCTCTTCCTGGCCCAAGGGGGTGCACTGTACCCAGGCGAGGCAAGTACTTGCTGGCACACGGCCACCTCTACGTGGCCGGTGATGCTGGAGCATGGCAGGGAGCCGCAGACTCACCCCACACTCACAGAGCACAAGCCCAGACAGCGTCTGTCCCCCTGTGAGGTGCTGATCAGCGGGACCCACAGGCCCTCCGCAGACACCCTCCTGCGCCCGCCCAAGGAGACAGAACAAAGTCATTAGCGAGTAGTTAAGATGTGTTCAGGCCACAGGAGGCTATAAGACAACTCAAGAAGCTGAGATATGGGGACTGGGACTGGGAGAGAGCCTGCCAGGAGGGGCCAGGTGCAGGCAAAGAAGGGCAGGTGGGGCGGCCTGAGAGAGGACGGACCCTGGGCCTGGTGGCTCCTTCTAAGGCAGGGAGGGACAGACAGGGTGTGACTCACAAGATAAAGAACAAGCCTGGTACCTGAGCAGAGGGCTGGAGGAGGAGGCGCTCTGCCGGAAGTGAGTGTGGGAGAGGGAGTCTAGTGGGAAGGTGACCATGGTCTAGTGGGAAGGTGACCATGCGTGTCACTCAGGGCACTGGGGAGGAAGCTGGGCCTGGAGATCTGGACAAAGAAGCTGATGGCTCTGCGCACACACTCACACACCCTCGCACACACTCACACTATGATGGCAAAGTGCAGGAAGCCACAAGTCCTGGACCGAAACAAATTCCCAAGGGCAAGGGGGCCTTCCCATTAGCACTGTCAGCAGAGTCTCAAGTTTGTGTTCTCTCTGAGCTGAAAGGAGGCCCTCCGTCCCCCCAGCACGTAAGAGCACTCTCTGCCTAGTGGACTTTGGTCCTCCTGGGTCCCAAGTTCGTCCTAGTGTCCCAGAGTGGTGACACTGTCCCCTCTGAGGGCATAAGCTCACCATGGCCACAGTCTGCTTTCCTCTCAACTTGTGACATTCGACCCAACAATAAATACACATTGGCTTGGTCTATGAGCATCAGTTTTGTTTTTTTTTTTTAAAAAAAAAGGACTTTGATTTAATTAAAAATTAAAGTTGCAGATACCTATAGCATACAACATGGTATTTTGATATCTGCATGCATTGTGAAGCGATTAAACTAGCTGATTCAGAACCCAGCACCTCATGCTTACAGCTGAGTTTGGGTGAGGACAGTAAGAGCCACACCTCTAGTCATTTCAAGTACTCAGTAATTACCGACTGCACAGTGGAGGCGTAGGCGTCACCCTAGCCAACCGAGACACCGTGCCCTTGCATGCGTGGCCCGTGCACCCCGCATCCGTCCTCAGCTCCACCATTCAACTCTGCCTCTGTGAGTTCAGGTTCTTTAGATTCCATGTGTAACGTGCCGGGCTTGGTAGCACACAGACTTCGACCCGATGTGTGACGACACTGGGCAGGGTTGTCTTTGTGTCCAGGATTCCTGACTCGTGAGGATGTCCTTCAGGTTCATCCGTGTTGTCCCCAGGGGCAAGACTTCCTTGTTTTTAAGCGCTAAATAGTGCCGTGTTATTTATATTTTCCTTATCTGCTTACCCATTAATAGACTTCCAGCGATTCCACTCTTGGCTATGGCCAGGAGCAGTGCAGGGGCGCGGCGATGCGGAGCGCCCTCCACAGGCTGGTTTCATTTCCTCTGCAGGAAGAGCCCAGCGCCAGGCTTGCCGGGCTTGCCGGCCTCGCGACCGACCGCTTCCGTCACTGCTGCCCCAGTTCACGCCCACGCAGGGGTGCCACTTCCTGCATCTTTGTCTTCGCTCAGCTGTGTGTTAATGTCTCCTTGTGGCTTTAATTTGCATTTTCCTGATGAGCAATGAAGTTGAGCATTTTTCATACACCTGTTAGCCATTCGTCCATCTTCTTTGGAGAAACTTTTTTTAGTCCTTTTACTATGTTTTAATCGGGTTTTATTCTGTTGCTTGAATCCCTTACATATTTTGGGCATTAACCCCTTATCAGATATTTTCTTGCAAATCCTTTCTCTTGCTGGGTAGGTCATTTCAGGTTTTCAGCTCCCCCCGTCTGCTCATTCACCTAGCCTTGCCCGTGCTTCTGAGGCCACGTCCAAAAGCCACTGCCTGCACTCACGGGAGGAAGATTTCCCTGTTTTCTTCCAGTAGTTTTACAGTTTCAGGCCTCACCTTTAAGTCTGTAGTTGATTTTGAGCGGATTTTTGTACGTGGTGTGAGATAAGGGCCCAGTGACGTGGACATCGAATTTCCCCACGCCGTGTACTAAGACGGTCCTCCAACCCTCTTAGTTCTTAGCACATGTCAAAGACCAAAGATCGCTAACCACTGGACTAGGCCATTCTGTCCCTATTCCTCTTGCCTCTCTGTTTCCACGGGGTAAGCCACTCTCCTCCACGCACCTTCTACCACGAAGCTGAGCCTCCCCTCAGGCCTAACGCGATGGAACTGGCCAACACAAACTTGGACCTCAGACACTGAGCCAGAACAAACCTTGTTCCTTAAATTGGCTTCTAAAGTGTTGTGTTATATGGACTGAAAGCCGGCTAACGCGGGAAAGTGCATCTCTGCTTTGATTACTGTGGCTTTAGAGTATAGTTTGAAAGCAAGGAGTGTGCTGCCTCCAACTCTGTTCTTATGCACAAGATTGACTTTCCTATTCAGGGTGATTTTTGGTTCCATATAAACCACAGGATTTTCGTTTGTGAAAAATGTCACTGGAATGCTAATAGAGACAACATTGAACCTGTAGGTCGCCGTCACGAGAAGGCACATTGAAGCGATGTTAGTGCTTCCAGTCTATGCACATGAGATAGCTTTTCATCATCTGTCTTCACCAATGCATTCCGCAGTGTTTTACAGCTTTGTATGCACGCATTTTCGCCACCTCTGTTACATTCATTCTTAAATATTTTGATGGTACTGTAAAAGGTATTTTTTTTCTTGCTTTCCTTTGGATAGTTTACTGCTGATATATAGAAACACTACCAAATTCTGAATGCTGACTTTATATCTGCAAATTTTACTGTATTTGTTTGTTCTGAAAGTTCTTATGAGGTGTTTAGTGTTTTCTATATGTATCTTCTGCAAAGAACTTTTTTACTTATTTCTTTTGCAGATGCCTGACTCTCTCTCTCTCTCTCTCTCTCTCTCTCTCTCTCTCTCTCTATTTCTTTGTGTCTCTCTGTCTGTATTTTTCCGTCTCCCTCTCTCCCTCTCCCTCTCTCCCTCTTCCTCTCCCTCTCTCCCTCTCCCTTCCTTTTATTCTTTTCTAATTGCCTTGGCTGGGATGTGTAGTAGTATATTCACTAGACATGGAGAGACTGAGCATCTCTTGTTCCCGATCTTAGAGGGAGAGTGTCCAGCTTGCCCCTTGAGTCTGATGTCAGCCTTGGGCTTGTCAGGCATGGTCTTTATCATACTGAAGTACATTTTATCATGAAAGGCTCTTGAATTTTGTCAAATGTTATGTCTGCATCTACTGACATGATGACATGATTTTCATTTCTCATTGTGTTGATGTTGTTCTTATATACTGAAACACTCTTGCACCCCAAGAACAAGTTTTATTTGATTGCAGCACATGATACTTTCAATGTACTGTTGAGTTTGGTTTGTTAGTATTTGGTGGAGGAATTTTGCATTAATATTCAAGAGGGATAAAAATATTTTTAATTAAAAAATTAAAAAAGAGGGATCCTGGGCTGCACTTTCCTTGTAGCATTCTTACGTGGCTTTACAAGGGCAATGCTGGGGTTAGAAAATGGGTGCTGAGCCACACCCTCCTCTTCAATTTTGGGCAGAGTGTAAGGCTTGGCACCCGTTCTTCAGACGCAAGGTGCAGGTCATGAGTGAAACCATTCGCGTCTCGGCCATGGTTAGTTGGGAGCTTGCGGTTCTCGACGTGGCCTAAGTCGTGACTGTTCTGTGTGACTTCTCCTCCAGGATCCCTTCTCGTGCGATGTCTGTCCCCAGAAATGAGTCATTTCTCCCAGGTGATCTCCTGCTTGACGTGTCACCTCTCAGAACGGCCCCTGTGCGTCTCTATGTCTGAGGCATTCATTGTAACATCTCCCCTTTCATATCTAATTGTACTCAAGTTTTCTCTCTTCTTCTTGGTCTAGCTAAAAAGTTGTCAGACTTTATCTTTATAAAAGCTGAACTCTTAGTTTTCTAGTCTCAATTTCATTTATTTCTGCTTTCTTCTCTGATCTTTACTCGTCTTTCAATGTTTTTTGGTTATTGCTGTTGTTCCTTAAGGGGCAAAGTTAGGTTGTTTATTTGAGGCATTTTTCTTTCTGATATAGGCATTTATTGCTGTGTGTAGCCTTCCTTTTTCCTAGAACTGCTTTTATCTTATCCCATAAATTTTGATGTGTTGTGTTTCCGCTAGTCTCAAGGTATATTTTCAGTCTCCCTTTGGCTTTGTACTTTGGCTCATGGGTTGTCCAAAGTTGTTGCTAAGTTTCCGTGAACATGGATTTTTCCACTTTTCCTCCTGCTGTTGATTTCTAGCTTCACACTGTTACCAGCTCGGAGGTCCCGGCTGCCTGCCACGTCAGCGCTGATATCCAGGACGGAGGGCTGACACAGAAAGGCAGAGTCGGCTTTGCTGGAGGCTGGGTCTGGGGAGACGGCCGGAGCGGTGCAAGCGCCTGCTGTCTTGCACCAGCTGAGGGGTGTGGAGGGCTTTGCCGAGGGAGAAGGCAGCTGTGACGCTGCAGGCTGGCCTGCATCTTTGCCAGGGGAATGTGTGCTGTATTTCGACCCTCTGTGTCTGTTGACTAAGGCCAGCATCTCCACCACTCAGCACTGGGCCTAGGCCCACGGTTCAGTTTGGAGGCTGGGTTTGCAGGTGCTGCCTGGAAGCCACACCCACTCAGCCTATTGGAACCTGGGTCCCTGGGGACAGAGGGGGTCTGGGAGAGTTGCACTCATACTGAGGTGAGTTTGAAGCCTGGTTCCGCAAGGATGAGCCTGGGCCACGGGCCTCAGGGGCAGATCAGGGACACAGCCGAGACCCACTGCCTGGCCTGAATCCCAAGATCCTGAGTCTTCAGGACCCATCGCTGACCTGGGGCTGCGGGTGCCAGCCTGGTGCTGGGACGGCTGGAGTCCCGGCCATTGGGAGCCACCTGGCACACTAGGCCTGCGGCTGAGTCAGCGGGCCGAAGCATGGTGCCCAGAAGCCCTGGCAAGCTGGCCTCGGGGCCATCGCAGAGTCTGGAGCCCTGGCAGTGCCCTGATGGAGGGTCCCTGCCTCGTCCCGTCCGCAGCTCCTCTGTGCGTGGGGTGGGGCGGGGGCTGCGGCCTCCCCAGTGTGCCTTTTCTTTTCCCCACTGTATTCAGGAGCCAGAGCCCTCAGCGGGATCCTTTCCAGCCTATGAATGTATCTCCATGCACGGGAGCTTCAGTTGATGCTCCGGAAGGAGACAAGCAGTGCAAGGCCCTCTTCTCCCGCCTCCCTGAAATGACTCTTGGTGCTGAATGTGCGGGCTCAGCCCTGAGCTAAATAATTAAAATGGAAACTGGTTTTTCAATTCTTTTTTAGTTTTTTTGAGGCTCCTACTTTCTAAAAATGTGTTTGGTCCACGACTTCTAGGTCAGAACACTGGGGGTGGACTTTCTGAATGGAAAGCTGCTTGGGCCCACTTCTTTCCTTGTTCCGTGGCCCAAAGCCAGCGTGTGCTGAGCACGCCCTCTCATCCCTTCTGCCCCTGAGCAGGAGCCCCAGCCACCACTGTCCCCACAGGCCTCCGGAGGAGCAAGTGCTGACCGCATGGGGCTCCCGGCACTCCGCTGCTGCTCGAGGACTAGGCCTGCAGGCCTCGGGAGGTAGCACAAGCTGTAACACCCTCACCGGGGGAAGAGAAGTATTAAATCTGTGGAAGCCTTGCCTGAAAGGTAAGCAATAGTCGCTTCCTCGCCGCAGGCCTGCTGCAGGGGTGGGGGTGGGGTCACGGGTGAGGTCCCCAGGTTAGAGAACGCACGCGAGTGAGCCCGGGCCCAGGGTTCACATGCCATTTGGACAGACACATTAATAATCCTGAAGAACAGGAGATGGGCTGTGGTCAGGTGGGAGGAGAGAGCCAGCGTCCACCCTCAGGGCCGGGTTTCCTGTGCCTGCCAACTCCTCCTACCTCCTGGCCCCTGGCTCAGGGCTGAGCGGCTGACCCAGGGCGGCCCAGGAAAGAGGCGCCAGCAACAGAGGAGAGGTATCCAACATTTTATCCACTGCCCAACCACTCCTGACCCCTGGGGCTGTGACCATGGAAAAGCTATCTGCAAAGGGGACAGGCAGGTTAGAATACCGAATTCAAATCCATGAGTACCTTTCAAATAGGACTGCCAGATTTCCAGGCCCCGGAAGGTGACAGTCAGTATGGAAACCAGAGTGGACCATGCCAGCCGTACTCACCAGGCTCTCAGATGACTCTGTCGCACCTGTTCACCTCCTGGGTGCGCTGCTCACGGTCACGTTTCGTAGACTGAATAGATGCGTCCTTCGCGGGTGAGGGATGAGGCTCCTGTGAGCTACACAAGCAGACCCACGTGCACACACTCAGCTCCCAGCCGCTCGCTTCTCCACTACAGGAGCCTCCATCCCGCCTCGGGACAATCTCAGACAGAGCCCAGGCAGGGGTGAGGGTGTGACAGGGGCTCAGCCCAGTCGGGGGCACCCGTCAATCACAGAGATCCACATGTGTGCAGTTCAGCTTCGAAGCCCTGCACTGGGACGATCAGAGACTGCTAGCTTCGTTCGGTTCTTGCTGCAGGACTTCGAGGAGGGTTTTGAAAGGACAGCCCAGATATGACGTCAGAATGGGACCTACAAGGTAGTGGCTAGTGGCCTCGTGGCCACTGCCTCCTTTCTTGTTCAAAGCGTATTTCTTTCCCTCACTTAGCTAGCCAGAAATCACTCTGCAGAGCACTCCCCCCCCCACCCTTTTTTATGTATTTGGTTCAGGGTCTACAGGGTCTCACTACACAGACCGGACTCATAGTGATCCTCCTGTTTTCAGCCTCCCAAGCGCTGGGATTACAGGTGTGCCCCACCACGCCAAGTCTCAATCGCTGTCTCAGCGTGCTCCGGGGGCGAGGCCAGCATGGCAGGCTGGGAATCGAACCCCAGTCCCTTAGGAAAAACTCAGACAGAACCCAGGCAGGGGTTAGAGCCTGAGCAATCTGACTGGCCCTTTTTTCTTACTCTTAATGCCTTTAATAAATGTAACCCCTGACACACCATTTCCTGTCTAATTCGTTGTTCAGAGCAACAAGCGCCTAGAAAGGTCCCCTAGAGAAAGCACAGCACCTCAGCACCCCAGCACCCCACTAACAGCACCTGTGAAGACATGTGGAGGCCTCTGAGAAATCACACCCCAACCGTCTCCATCACTTTCTGTGCGGCCTGCTCCATTGCTAGCGTCCCATGGGGGAACCTAGAAGCTCTACGGCAGCAGCTGTGTCTTGTTACTTCCAGCTGATTGGAGACCTCATTTTGGGCAACAAGAGGACATAAATGACTTCACTGTCCTTATATTTACATGCCTGAAGACCTAAACCAGCAGCAGGCTAGTTATAGGATTTGTTATAATTTGTTTAAAATTTCAGTAGGGTTGCTATTAGATTTCCCCCATACGCTCACACCTCAGTCATCGCAGCGCCTGAGTGGTCCTTCCTGAGTGCTCACTAGCGCGCCTTTGTGTTATTCGCCCCCTCCCCCATCCTGCTCATTGACTTGGCATTTCTGCGCACGGATGACCAGTCCGCAGAGGCCCATGGACCAGCCTCCCTGCTGGTGGAGACGGTTCCCACCTTCCTTGCTTCTCTGCTTGCTGATGTACGCTGTATCCTAGACTCGGCTCAGACACCACATCTCGCAGCCTTCCTCTCCTGCTACTCAGAGTGAGCACCGCCCTCCTGTGTGTGACGCTAGCACCCGTGACCCCCTCAGTCAACGCCGGTGACTCGCTGCCATTCCCTGAGTGCAGGCCTGGTGGACTGGTTGCTCTTGGAGAGGACAGCCCACTGCTGGCCATCTCCAAGATTTGCCCCAGGAGGGTTGTTTGACTGTAAGAAAGATACATATTTGATTGTAAGAAACTTCCCCTTGGATCAAACTAAAGGCAGGGTTATGGGATATGCCACACAGAGTAGGACACGAGGTGCTGCCAGGTCCCCCAGAGTGGACCAGCGCGCCCAGTGCCTGGGCAGCGGCCCTGGGTCAGAGCAGGGCCGTGGTGGGGGGGTGACCACCACAGGGTGGTCCCTGAAGACCAAGCTCCACTGGACAGCTCTGATGAGCACATGGGCAGTGCCTCTGATGTACCGTCCCGAGACACAAGGTGCCAGGGCGTTTACCCAGCAACTCCTGCATGGTGTTGGTCGTGAGCTTCCTGGGACACTGGCTCCCTCGCCCGCACTATCTGCGCCAGGCTGCGAGGCACCTGCAGCCAGAGGACCCCTGGGCAGAGAGTGCAGGGAGCACATGCTGGACGCAGTCACAGAGCACCCGTGCAGTTCGAACACCCCGCTGTAGACCAGGTTGGCCACGAGTGGCTCCCTTCTGTCCCTGAACTGAGTGTTGGGCCTTTTCCTGCCTCTCAGGGATCCATGGAAAAGAATCTCCTCTTCCTGTGCCACAGTGGCCAGCGGCACACAGCCATACCTGTCACCCTACAGACCACCTTCCTCTGCCAGAGCAGCCTGCCCCTCTTCACACACAGCAGGTCTGGGAGAGATTTTCCAGTGTTACGCCAGCCACGGTCCCAAGAGCAGCTTCCCGCATCCTTACTCTCCCCCCGGCCTCCAGCAGAAGTGGAGCAGGTGTCTTTCAGATGACATTGAGCGATAAGGTGTTGGAGCAGCTGGTTTATGGTTCATCATCCTTTAAGGCACGCTTTTGAATAATGCAGTTAATTCTGAGATGTTATTAAAACAGCCGGGCCGGGGAGATGGCTCAGTGGAATAAGTACTTCCCTGACAAGTGCAAGGGCTTGAGTTCAATCCCCAGTTCCGCAAAAAATAAATAAATAAAATAAAATAAA
>NW_004524702.1:912697-923581 GCF_000260255.1 Octodon degus
AAGCATGTTTACGGCTGCAATCACACAAGAGGTCCGTACCAAGGAAGAAGCATTTACTTATTTACTTACCTCTGCCTGGCCCAATCATTTAAAAAAAGAAAAAAAAAAACCTACATGAAAAAAGGGAACAAAGGGAAAAATCAGAAGTATCAGAGGACAGGCCTCTAGCTACAGCAAGAGTCAGGGGTTCTACGGCTGAAGAAGGTCAGGAATTCAGATGTGGACATCTTGGGGTCAGAGGAGACGGGGAATGACATTCCTCCCAGAATGTCCCCACATCAGGCACTGTGCCCTAAAGCAAACTGAGTCCCTGTTTCCCAGGCCTGTGGGATGTGTGCGTAGTTTTAAAGCAGGTAAAACAAAACTACGTGTGTAGAATCTATGTCTATAACGTACAAAGACCTGTGGGGACCGGAAGTCCATGTGGACACAGGCGTGGCCTCTAGAGGACCCTGGAGACAGCGGTGACAGCTCTGCTGCTGTGTTCAGGCCGCGTCACCGGCTCTGGAGGTTCACCTCTCTGCCCTCTGCTCCAGAGGCCAGATGCACTTCATTCCAGGTATGAGGAGGCAGGAAGAGTGGCGCTGAGACCACAAAGGAGGACGTAATGTCGTCCAGAGAGAGAGGAAGGGAAAGGGGCCAACGAGGAAGCACTGCGGCAGTGACCCAAGGGGACAGGTCCTACGAACGGGAGGAGGGCAGAGCCAACAAGCCCTGCAACAACCGCACTGCGATGGAAGGAGCTAACTGCACAGGCGGCAGGGCAGCAGTGCTGGGGTGCCTTCCAGGGGAGAGCGGGGCAGCCCGGGGTCCTGGCAATGGCCAGCTCTCTTCAGGTGTGCAGACGTGTTGTGGCACCACGTGTGGAGTGTGCGGGGGACGGGGGGTAGGGGCAGAGCGTGGGGGTGACAGCAGGACACCTCAGTGCTGGCTCAGGTCCGGAGGCAGCGATGCCTCTCGCCTGCAGGAGACAGGTGAGGCCACCACAGGGCTCTACACAGAGTAGAGGTCAGGGGAGAAGCCCCAGGCCCATGAAGGACCGGAGAGAAACCGGGAGGCCACTGCTCCCCAGGACACATGAGGTCTCCAGGGAGGAGCTTGGGGCGCAGTGTTCCCCGTGGCTGCCAGGTGGGGTGGGGCAGAGCCTGAAGCTCCCAGTGCAGGGAGACCAGAAGAAGGCCATCTCAGGAGGAGCCCCTGGGTGGGGAGTTAGGCGAGGGCTGAGGTGGCCACGTGGGGAGGAGAGTGAAGGGCGCACGTGGATTCACAGATTCTCGACAGGGCTGCTGTGACTGCAGCAGACAAGCGGGGAGCTGGTGGCCTGGGAGTCCAGAAGGGGAGAGAGGGGTGCAGGGGAGGGGGGACACGCAGGAAGGAGCCCACGTGACGCCCGTCCCCAGTAGGGCACAAGTGCATGGGGTGCAGCCTGCTCCGGTCACACAATTTCTCTATGACATTCAGCCTTTGGTGTACACTTGGTTTGAATCAGCTACTTCTCCAGCCCTAAGAGTGCGAGTGGAGGCAGAGAGGAGGAAAGGCTGGCTTGCGTGAGGTCACGCAGGCTGCGCCGCCTGTGACCCAGGGAACAAGTGAAAAACACCGCAGGGAAGGAGGGCGACGAAAGCGAGCTCTGGAGCGGGAAGTCCTGTGAAGAGTTCAGCATTTGCTGTCACAAGCAAAGCAGAGAAGTGGGAAAAGGAAAGGCCGTGGGCCTTAGAGAATTGCATGCTGTGATCTTTAATTTTTGTATTTGTTGTTTTGTCAGCACAGCTTCCAGGCAGCAGTGAGTTGGCCGGTGTCATTGTCACAGGCAGGAAGGGCCCACGAGGAAAATTAAAGATCATGGGTCACACCACCCCATCTAGGGAAATGACCACAGCAGGGCAAAGAGGGACGTGGTGCGGAAGCTGGCCGGGACAGCGCTCTGTGCTTGAGGAGGGGGACGTCCTTGGCTTCAGGCAGCGGCTAAAACTGTCTGCAGTAACCACTGGAAGACAGGGAACAGCACGCACATCCTCAAGATATTAAGAAGTAACACAGTCAAAGAAAAGACAGTGAATCCAATAGGCAGAGGTAAGAGCAGATGGCAGCATAGGTTTGTGTTATCTATGTAAATAATTGCAGTAAAGGTGGGGAGGAGCAAGGAAGACTAGAGTGGTGGACAGAGCAGCTTGGAGAATCCTTTTAACAATACTTAGCGAGGGCCAGGGAGATAGCTCAGCGGCATACGTACCTGTCTGGCAAGCACAAGCTCCTGAGTTCTATCCCTAGTGCCCCCCAAGAAACCCAAAAACTAAGGCAGACATGGAGCACAAGTCTGCAGGAGGATCACAAGTTTGAGCCAAGCCCAGGCAATTTAACAAGATCTTATCTCTAAACTTTAAAAAGTGGGAGCTACATACCGCTCAGTGTGGAAGCCGTGGGTTCCAGTCCCCAATGCCCTCCCCCGAGAGAAAAGAAAATCAAATTGTAATAAACGACCTTTTAAAGACTCTGGAAATTAGCCAAACTATACAAGTTCAGAAATGCTCTCTCAAGTTAGAATGACTCAAGAAGAAACAGAAAGTTTTGAATAGACTTTTTAAAGTAGAGAGATTAAATCAGCAATCAAAATAGCAAACCATAACTAAAAGTCCTGGGCCAGATGGCTTTACTGGCTAATTCTACCAAAACATTTAACAAATTAGCCTCAACCCCCAAATTGTTGTGGAAGCGTCAAGAGAACTTATTGAAAAAGAACTTTGAAAAAGAAGGATAAAATTGATCCGCTTACAATTCCAATCTCAAATTCACCATATAGCAACGATAACCAAGAAAGTGTGTACAGACATGGGGAGAGCTGCGGACGCAGAAGGGAGCTCCTGAGGAGACGCCTTCCCGCTGCAGGATCCCGGTGCTTGTGAGATGCGGCCCCGTGTAATGAGCGGCTCATTTATCCTGCAACACTGGACCAAGCGGCACCACCATGCAGAGAGAGGGTGGTAGACTGCCGCCTGGCACCAGAACAAAGGCAATGGAAGGCTTCCTCCTCCGGCAGGGAGGAGAGGCGGGAGAGAGGTAAAGGAATGCCACAGGAGAAGGCAAGAACCCTGGGGAGGAGGAGGAGGAGGAGGCAGGGAGACAAGGGCTTGTGGGCTGGGCGGGAGGCAAGCGTGCGTGGCTGGCAGAGTCCTGACAAGCGCTGATTGGGGAAGGCTTGGAGGGCACGAGAAGACAGAGGACATTGAGGTTCATGCGGGAAGAAGACGGTGACGACAGCCGGGAGCAGCACGGCGGTGGCTTAGGAGTCCCACACCACACCGGCTCGCCACCAAGGTCGCTCTGCAGACCCTTTGTGACGCCACGCAGATCGTAATCTAAATTAAGCTA
Organism: Octodon degus; assembly: GCF_000260255.1. NCBI lineage: Eukaryota > Metazoa > Chordata > Mammalia > Rodentia > Octodontidae > Octodon > Octodon degus. Next base: position 916,067 of record NW_004524702.1, read on the forward strand.
AGCTGTGACGCTCGCAGAGGAATAAAGTGTACTCGTGATGTTGGGTTGTTTCCTCCCACACGACTCCAAAGTGACTAAACAGAAAAATTTTTATAAATCTGACATCAGCACAATGAAAAATGTTCCACGTACCAGTAAAAAATGAAAAGACAAGCCATGGACTACAGTACAGTATTTCCAGTACATATATCTGATAAAGTACTTCCATCCGGAATATATAAAGAATGTGCACTACTCAAAAATCAAAAGCAGGTAACTTCACTTTAATTTTTTCCAACAATGTAGTGTAGTTTCCAGAGCCCAAGTTTTGCCCTTTTTCTGTTATTCTTTAGGGCTTTTCCTTTACATCTTTTGATAGCACTGTGCAGAATTATAGGTGGGAACTGTTTGCTTAGCTTTATCTTTGGATTATTAGTTATATGTGTACAAAATAGAAGAGATTTTATTTCACTTATTAATCTTTTATTTAACCTGTAACCTTGCTCAGCATATTTATTAATTCTAATCACTTTTCAGGGGATTAGTAGTATTTTGTATGCACGATCACGTCACCAGTGGGCAGGCTCCCAGGGGACAGAACACGGGCCGCTCCAGCCACTTACGGAACATGGCGGTTGGGACGACGACAGAGCCCACCCATAATGGGCCTCCACTCAGTGTCTGACTCTAGCCTCCCTCTTGGGGAAGGCACGGTCCAGGGCATTGTGGCGGGCCCAGCACAGGGTGGGGCAGGAAACCAGGCCACAGAATGTCACCAGACAGGCTGGGACAGGCTTCCCAAGAGGAAGTAGAGAACTGCAACTCACCCCTCCCCAGAATACACGGTGGTTTCTGACATCAGTCAGAGAAGGAATTTCATGACGCATCACTGTGAGGATAAGAAGGTGCATTGGGAGAAAATAGGGGGCTTTGTTCCTGGGAAGAGGACCCAAGGATGCAGGGAGGCGGGGCGGGCGAGAAGAGGGGGGACCAGGGGCAGGTCCATGCGCCAGCTGCCCATGGTGAGTGCATCCTTCAGCATGTGGGCCACAGAGGCAGCTCGCCGGGCAGGGAGTGGGGCTTGTGTGTGGCCTTGGGGTGGCCTCCAAATGGATGTGCATTTTTATGAGGTGTGATTCAGAAGAGTGTGCATTTAAATTTTAAAAGTTATTACAGTAAAAGACACACGCAGTTAACCCCTTCAGAATCCCCCAGCTCCCAGCGTGCTCGCCTGTGGTCCTGGCCGCTGTCTGCAGCCACTCTGGAGCCCTCTTCCCCAAGTGTCTCTAGCTGTGCTGTCCTGGCTGCCTCCACGTCCAGAGTCCCCTCAAAACACTGACCTTTCACGGTCATTCTCACTTTGGAAAGAGCCGGGAGCTGCCAGGCGCCCACTCTGGCGACTAGGGGCAGTGAGGACCCTGCCGGCGCTTCTCTGGGCTGCCTTTCCGCCGTGCACAGCCCTCACCGCGGTCTTGCTCACGCCTCGAAAGACCCCCAAGGAAGGTAAGCGCGAAGTGAAGGGAGCATTGTGAGGTGTGCTCACCGCACTGCCTTTCGCAGTAGTAAGTTTTAGAATGCGAATGTTTGTGTTTTCCCATTACCCCTTGTGCTCCCCGTGGGGCCAGCCGGTGCTGGGGCGGCTGTCAGGCAGCAACCCTGCGCTGCTTGTGGGAGGAGACACAGTCAGAGGAGAGAAGCGCAGACAGCTTCACGCACCCTGTGGACCCAGAGGGCTTTTGCTCTGGGGATTTTGGGGGTGAGTTTCCTGGAAAGCAACCTGGCTAGAGTGGTGTGTGCTGAAGCTGCAGCCTTTCTTAGAGGTAGGATTTTGAAATTACAATTCTCTGTTCTCCTTTCTACTGTCTTTATTTTTCTGTCTGAGCTCAGGAAGTTACCAGAACCCCGGCCCAGGGTTCCGCTGCCCTGAGCCCTTTAGACTTTTTCTGCAAGAGTGGAAGCAGAAGGAACAGGCCCGTGGGTGGATGGGATGAACGGTTCTCCAAGGGATGCTGGTGACCTGTGGCTGAGAACAGGTGACTGAGCTCCAACAGGAGAGATGGGGTGGAGAAAAGCATGGGAGGGGGCTCACAAACAGTGGGAGGGATTCCGTGGCTGGCCAGACACAAGGTGGAAGACTCGGGAAGGACATGAAAAGTTCAATAACATTTTTACTTGGGCTACAGAGGTCGTTGGGCAAGGTGAGGATCCAAGAGGAGGAGGGGACAGGATGGAGATGTGGCCATCACGACGCTGGGCACACGGGTCAACTCTGCTGCAGAGAGGCTGAGGGGACACGGGCTGCGCCGTGGGGCCTGGGGCGAGCGGAGGCAGCCCAGGAGCCCATGGGAGCTGCAGCTCAGACCAGAGTACAGATGTTCCAGAGCACATGGGGCAAGAAAGAGCAGTGAGAGGCTGGGCCCAGCAACCCAGGGAGCCCGAGCTGGAAGGGGCAGAGCCAGCGTGCTCATCTGTGCTGTGCGAAGGGGACTCTCAGGAAGCTGCCCCTGTGGCACCACCTGGGCCACTGGGGACATCTGGGGAGCCTCCACAGCTCGGCAGGGCTGGGTTACAGGGTACAGGGGCAAGGGGGTCACCACTGGAGAAGGAGTATAATGTGAGGGGTGTGTGACATGAGGCAGAGGGGCCCAGGAATGTGGGAGGCTTCGCTGGACACCAAAGAGACATAATTATGCCGAAATGTCGGCAGAAAATGGGCTCTGTGATCTTGCGCCCAGGGGACTGCGGCACGGGCTGCACTCGCAGCACAAGGAAGGGCTGGCCAAGCGCCTGGGAGGGCGGGTTGGGCATGCTGGCTGCCACAGCGATCGTACTATTAATAAGGAGTGGCGTGAAACACCAGCAGGAGTGGGTTCCAGACAGCACGGAGAAGGAGCCAGGGAAGCAGAAGGGGAGCAACACGAGGGGACGCACTCGCCGTGTGGAGAGGCTGGGAGTCAGCCGCGCATCACCAAGCCCTTCCTCCACACCAGGCGCTCTGCCAGGGGTGGGCATAATGGGGCACAAAGAAACTCTGTCCCTGCTCTCAGAGCTCACAGCGAGGAGAGCGCACGCACGCACCGTATCTCAGCCATTGCAGGTAGCAGGGTGGGAAAGATAGGGCTGTTCAGAGATGGGGAGGGGGAGCCCAACCTTGACAGCAAGCCTGAGGCCAGGAGGCTCCCTGGAGTGGATGCCACCAAGCCGAGGCACAATTGCCCTGGACGGGTCCAGCAGCCAGGCAGGACAGGAGCCAGCCTGGGCTGGGGAGGCTCGCAGTGGAGTCTGCAGACACAGGGTAGGAGCTCTTGGGAGCGCCTTTCTCCTGTGCCGTGGAAAGTTGAACTGAGTGTGCGGCCTGGCTGGGGTGGCTGCAGGGGCAGCCGGGGCTGGGCTTCGAGCACTGCTAAGGCGCCTAGAGCAGGGCTAGAGCAGAGCAGCAGCGAGGCCTGCAGAGGGCGCTGCAGGGCGAGGGCAGGGAGCTGAGGACGCTGCCCCACGAGGATGGCACAGTGCCCCCAAGACAGAGGAGCAGTGCCCGTCGAGGAGAAAGCCATCGCCTTCTCGTGGCGGGGACAAAATGCCGAGCACTCACACTGTGACGAGGACAGGTTCACTCTGGTTCACAACTTCAGTGCAAGGTCAACTGGCTCCAGGCAGGAACTGTGGGGTGGAAGGGTCTGGCGGAAGGAAGTGGCTTGCATCACGGAGACCAGAGAGAGGGGAGCGGGGACACATCCTTCCTGGTTGTACCCCAGAGCCACCTTCAACCAGGCCACGTGTCTTAGCAGCACATAGCCATGACACCCCGCTGCCCAAGCACTTTGGCACAGAAGAGCTGTGGGGTTCATTTTTGATCTATGACATAGCAAGCAACACCAAGAGGGCTTGTTGATGACGTCGGGGTGTGGAGAGATCACAGTGCAGCCAAGAGTGCAGGCAGTGGATCTAAGACAGCAAGAAGCCTGGGTGGGCAGAGGCCGAGTGCCAAGAGACAGGTGGGCTCAGCAGCTGCTGTAGGGTAGAGAAGAAAACACACCAGGGGCACGAGCACGGGAAAGTGGAGAGGGGGCCATGCACGTGCCGCGGATGACAGGCTGGGGGCTAGAGAACAGCCCGGTGCGGGGCGGGGGTGGGGTCCTCTCCCTGGTGCCCATGCTGCAGGTGGAGCTGGGCAGGGTTGGGGTGGATAGTGACAGCACCCGAGCTGGGCGTGGCTGCTGGGTGACCAGTGCTCCACTCGGAGAGAGAGCGCTCACGTCCTTAGAGCGCTGTGCCTGACTTCACTGTAAATTCACTAGTCCATGAATCTGGAGGATGGCCCATTTTTTCCATCTCTGCTGTCTCCACGTTCACCCCGGGCGGTGCCTGCGCTGCTGAGCATGAAAGGACCACCTGACAGGGCGAGACTCGCTGTTAAGCACAATGCGGGTGACTTCAAACCCTCCAGACCTGGCGGTTTCCCTTCGCCGTCAGCAGCGAGACCAGTGTGGGCAGTGATGGGCAAGAGCACGGGGCCCCCAGCCAGCCTCGAGCTCAGCGACCCTGCTGTGCTTCTCCCTGTCTGGCGCCCACAGAGGGGCAGCAAGACCTGAGCCCTCGAGAGCCGGGCAGGCCCAGGACCTTCAAGCAGGGCCATTTCCTGCCTCGCCCCAGGTGAAGCCCAGATGGAGGCTCATGCGCATGGGCCTTAGCTTGGATCAGGGCAGCAGCCCAAGACCAGGAGCTCGGGAGACACCACCCCACGCTCTGAAAGGGTGTCTGCCTGGGAGTGGGGTGGTGACTACATGAAAGGAGAAAGGGCTTTCCTGGAAGATGCCCCAAAAGCCAGTCCCCACGGAAGACTCCCCAGCCCAGGGTCCTCAATGTGAGCCACCTGGCTCTCTGCCTTGAGGCCAGGTTTCCAAGGAAACAAAAGGTCTCTAAGAAGCCAGTGGCTGCCTGGTGGCTGTGCTTCCCAGAAAGAAACCAGTGTGAAAAGAAGGACAGCTTGGTCCCGGAGGCCAGGCAGTGGCCCTGCCAGAGCCGCTTGCAGCTCACAGCGCACACAGAAAACCGCAGCAGTTGGATGCATGGGACGGGCGATGGAGGCCGCTCATATGGAGAAGAGCACCCTGGGAAGCGGCTCTGCGCTCTCCCGAAGACCCAGCTCCCAGCTCCAGAGCCTGATCCACACCAGACCCAAGTCGTCCAGCAGGGCGGCCACGCTCCACTGCCTACCCTAAGGAGCCGAGAAAGCAGCAGTGAGGCATCAGTGGTGGCTACCAGACCAGTTTCTCCACAAAGCACTTGTTTTAAGCAGAGGCTGAAGACTTCTTCCAACCCTGCGTCCCACGCAGCCTCTGTTGTAAGGCTTCAGCTCGGCGGTTGAAGTTCAGAGTGGTCATAGACAACACATGAATGAATGCATCTCAACAAAACTTTATGGCAAAGATGGACAGTGACCCACAGGTGTGTAGCAGGCCATATTTCACTAGCCTTTCACTTTGAACTTTGAAATCTGATAATACACTTAGTTACTTTTCTCTTGTTGCTGAGGCAAAATACCCAAAACCCAAAGTTAAAGGGGAAAGGTTGTGTAGCTCATAGTTTGTAGAGATTTCAATCCAAATCGGCTGGCTCCAAGGCAAGGTGGCACGGCAGACAGGCACCACAGAGGAGAAAGGGTTCATGGCAAGCAGAAGACAGCTGAGCAGCAAAGAGCCTCACAGCCTCTTCCTGCCCCTTTATCTTACCCAGATCACGGGGCTCTGGGGTGCTGAGCCAATCAGTGGGTGACTCCACGCCGCCACGCCCTCGCCTAGCAGTGCACCATGGCCACTCACACACCCCAGATCCAGCCAGCTCTGAAGAAGCCTCACCTGTGACCACGCGAGGCCTTGGGAGACAGCTAGACACAAGCTATACCACCCCATCACCATGCTGGGCATTGACATGTCACCGGCCAGGGACAGGGAGCCTTGAATCTCCCTTCTGTCCATGACACAGCTGCCAGGCGGTGGCCAAGCAGGAGGCAGAGGGGAAGAGGGAGTTGATGGAGGGAGCAGTGGGAGGCTAAGGACAACGAGTAAGGCCGGGAAAACCACAAGGCACAGAGCTCAGCTTCCGCAGCCCAGGGTTCCCCAAGGGGCTTCTGTGGGGACCCGACAGTGTCTGCCAGGCTGCGAGACACGGTGTTCTCAGCACCCAGCTCTCCACCCATGACATGGATGAGAGCCCTCCAGGTGGGGACCCAGGGGCTACGGGCTCCGCTGCTCCAGGTCCCAGGACACACACAGATCTGTCGAGGTCTGTCGCGGCAGCCCACGTGTGGCCAGCACAGGTGCCCCGTGTGCGTGCCTCTCGGCCCACACTGCTCACAGCCGTCGCCTCACTGCTGGCTGGTGTCAGCGTGAGATTAGCTAATCAGGCAAAGCGGCAGCAAGCGCCTCTGATCACCCCTCTCTCTGGGCAGCTTCTGGCTACCTGTTGCCTGGAACATACTAAGGCCTTCCTCCCCTGGCTCGCCCTTGATGTTAAATATGTGATTTTATCCTCAGGAGGGGAATTACCTCAGAGCAGAACTGGCGAGGTTAAGCACTATCTGCAAAACACGTTCGGCTGAGCCACAAAATGAATTACATAATATATCAGGCGTCCACCTGGCTCTCAAAACCTGCAAACACATTTCTATTTGGATGGGTGCATATTTTATATTTTGCCTCCCTGCCCATGAAGGTAAAAATGACCTTGGTTCTTAAGAAGTGAAGATATATTGGCCGAGAGGACCAACCCCGTTCCATTTCATTTAGCCTCCACTAAAACTGCAAGGAGCGAAAATAGAGATGGAATTTATTTTACTATATATTGCCTCATTTGAACTTTAGTAAGGCATCAGCTTCTAAAGAAAACCCTCCCCATTCCGTAATCTCCTGCTGATGGCATGTTAAGGAAATTGCCTTGACTGCATTGATTCTGAGCTTCACGGTACAATGGACCCGCCTGTGCTCACCCGGAAACGTGCTGGCCTGGCCGTCGCCACAGGGACGGACCTGCTGACCTCGCAGCCCGACGCCTGCCTGGTACAGCTTCTCCAGGGCCGGTTCGTGTGCGGGCGACCGCAGCTGCTTTGACCTTGCCTCAGAAGGGCAGTGGGAGGGAGGAGGCCGCTGCTGTCCCGAGGACCAAAGAGGAAGGCGAGACATCCAGGCCAGGCCGGGCCCGGTCTCGGCCTTGTAGGGGCAGAACGTCCCTTCACAAGCAGCACAGGTAGCCCTGAACCCGAGTCCTCCCTGGAGCAGGTGCAGCAGGAGACGACACAGGTGCTGGTTTCCAGTGGGAGTCAAGGTCCGTACAGGGGGCAGTGAGACGGCTGGGGCGCTGCACCGGGGGCAGGGCAGCAGAGAATCAGGGAGTGGACCGAGGAGAAGCCAGCGCGGCGAGCGGCAGCCGGATGGACTTGGAAGGTGGGAGGGGGCGGCTCTATGCTGTGCGGGCTGCCAAGCCTCCATCATCTGACCCTCACGACAGCAGCTCAGGGTGGGCAAAGAAGGAGAGGAG
>NW_004524702.1:925050-943809 GCF_000260255.1 Octodon degus
GAGCAGCCCAGAGAGCACTCACAGCCACAGGCACCCACATAGGACTCCCTCTGCTCACCACGTGCCCCCAGGTCCTGCGATGGCAAAATTCAGTTGTCAGCTTACCTGGCTGCAGGTACTCAGGGGGTTGCTAAATGCAAGGTCTGACAACTAGGAAGGGCTTCCATGAGATGTGGTGCTTGAGTTGGCAGACAGAGCCAGAGGGCTGCGGCTGCACGGAACAGAGTGCAGAGGAAGGTGAAGCCAGCCTCTCCCACGAGCTGAGCCTTCTCCTCAGACATCAGTGCTTCTGGGGCCTCAGCCTTTGGGCCCTGGCATGGCGCCAGGGCCCCCAGGGCTCAGCCTGGATAGAGATAAGTGGTGGAGGATAAATATAAATGTTAGATGGTAGAGAGATGATAATTGGGTGGACAGATATGGTAGGAGAAGTAGGAGAACTATAAATGATAGAAAACATGAGCTAGATGGATGATTGTTCGATATGATATAGATATTACGGGTGGCTGGATGGACCCTTGGGTGGGTGGCTACACAGAGATCAAGTCCATTTTCCAGCCCTCTGGGCAGCCCTGGCCAGCACCGTTCCCATGGCTTCGGAGATGCACATTCAGAAACAAGGCGATTGCCACGGAAGATGCTTTATGTCACTCCACAGAAGCTGACCTCGTGGACCCTCGAGATGTCCTCCTTCAAGAGCGGGAACCCTAAAAGGATTGCACACTGGGCCTCATGTCCCCCACCAGCAAGGGAGTGCTCAGGACTGAGTTTGGGGTCAGCGAGGCAGACTGTCCTTCCCCTGACAATGCTGCCACCTCCTTCTAAGAATTGTCCCTTGCCAGCGCCATCCTCAGAGCCCACGTCTAGAATAACGGTCCAGTAGAGGGACAGCTCCACCACTCCTGAGCCCATGATGGGGTGAGACAGACCTGCTGCGCCCCGCCTCGTAGTGGTCATCACACATGCGCTGAGTGCCGGGACCAGCAGGAAGTCCGCCCAATTTCTCTATCTGTGCAGAAAGGGAAGGCAGCGAGGGCAGGTGCAAGTGGGCACAGGGGCAGGGAGAGAAGGCTCAGTAGCCCACAGGTGTGTGTGGAATGACCTTGAGCTCTGGTGACAGGACAGAAGTGGCACCGACCAGCATCCACCTCTCCAGGGTAGATCCACATCTCGCAGGACAGGTAATGGGGGCCTGGCACCCAAAGGGCTTGAGCCCTTTCTAAGGGCATAGCTTTTGCTCAGCTCTAAGCAGTCACCACCAAGAGCATACATGTGTCCCTTGTGACTACATCTTCTAAATTGCTCCCCAAGAAAAGCCAGAAATGTAGATTTTTATGAAAAAAATGCTCATTATGAAACATTGGAGACCAGTTCTAAAAACTTCAAATTCTACACCACACTAGGCACAAAATGCAGCTGAAGGCTGGCCCACCCCACCAGGAGATGCAGATCGTGTCCCTGGACCACACCAGAGGTGGCTGCTCTGGTGACCGCCAGGCTCTCCCATCTTGCTTCTGCCCCAGGGTGTGTGGCAGCTGGTGGCCCAGGCCAGCACTATCCTTCAGGCCTGCCGAGATAGAGCCCCGTGCCCTGCGTGTGCCCCTGCTCCTGTGCTCAGAGCAGCCTCAGGCTCTCGTCCTCCCCTGCTCTCTCCTGATTATACCTCCAGCAAGGGCTGGGCCCAAGAGCCATACCTGTCCTCTTGGCCCCAAGGCAGAAGCAGCTGCCTCAGGAATCAGGTGCTCCTTGGACCCACGGCGCTCTCAGCCCTCGATCGAGTTCGTAGTAGACAAAATCCAATACAAATTCTCCTGGTGGCAGGGGTGCTGCGAGGTTGCTCTAATTGCCTAAAGCTTAAAACACATTTTTAACCTCTTCTGCCTTGAGAGCTGGTTCCAAAGAGGCCAGGAGACACCTGTAAGCCAAGGCTCTCGTTAGGGCTGGAGAGCACATCCAGAGAATCGAGGAGAGCGGACCTGAGAGAGAGAGGAGCACGCCTGTCGCTGGGGTGGGCTGGTGCCAGCGCGGGCCTGCGCTCCTCGGGGCTGCTGCCTTTTTGTAATTAGTTTTCAGATGACACTGCGACATTGGTGTTGGTGAGGTACGCTGCGGTGCTGGCTACACTGGAACACTGCCTAAAGCTCAAATCAGGGCAGGCATCTCTATCTCCTCTTTCACCGTTTCTTTAGAAACATTCAAATCCTTTCCTCTAGCTTTTTAAAATACACGGCAGCCTGCGGTTACCAGCAGTCATCGTCCTGCTTTCGTGTCTCTAATTATAGCTCAGTGGCTGGGCCTCCCTGCCGGAATCCTCCGGAGGCCTCCGCTGGAACTCATGTCCTCGCCAACCCCAGGCTGGAGAGCGGAGAGACCCTCCGTGGGTCCCTTTGGGGACTGCAGGGCCCAAGCATCCAAGGCAGTCCTTGAGCTCAATGGGAGCCCGCGGCTCCCAGCACAGCCACCCCGGGCCCCTCAGGAGACATGTCCAGGAGCAGAGCCCCAGGTCCCCACCTGCTCCCCCTCCGCAGCACCAGTGTCCTGGCCTTTAAGTCATCCATGTTCCTCACCACAACCCAGACACAAGAGCTAAGCAGGAGTCTTGCGCCAACCATCCATGTCACCTCGGGGCCACAGTTGGAGCAGGAGGAAGCCGCAGGGCAGGTGAGTAGCAGCCACTACAAATAAGGTGGCCAGGCCAGGCCCCCAGGAGCAGCCCCCCAGAGGAATGCCACAGAGGGGTGGAGTCTGTGGGACAGGCTCAAGTAAGATCTGGACTGGGAAATGGTGATCCCTTCGCACAGATGCACCCTACACCCCCTCTAGCTCAGACTCGCTTCGCACAGATGCACTCCCCCTACTCCCCCTCTGGCTCAGACTCGGGGCTCTGGGGTCAGGCTGCTCTCACCAGTCATGTGGGCCTGGAGTGGGCCTCCTGCCACGACAGCCACCATGAGCCCCGACATCAGAAGGGGGCGTCTGCAGGTTTCCTCAGCCTCCTTCCACCTCCTCAAGTGTTCTGGTTTGCTTTAGAATGGCAGGATCTGTGGCTCCCTCCACAGTGGCGCCCAGGAAGGTGAGCAGGGAGGAATCTCAGGACACTTTTTTTTTTTTTTTTTTTTTTTTGTGGAACTGGGGATTGAACTCAGGTCCTTGCGCTTGCCAGGCAAGTGCTTATTCCACTGAGCCATCTCCCCGGCCCCTCAGGACACATTTTTAGGAGTCAGCTTCTGGTACCCAGCAGGGCAGGCTCTTCCCTGAGCCTCAGTTTCTCCACCTGTGAAATGAGTAACAGTATCTGCCTCACACCATCCTGGTGAGAAGGGCGCCCGAGGCCAGCAGAGGTCCCTAGAGGCAGAGTGGAGGCCAGGGTCAGTGCAAGTGGCTCACTTGGGACCACGGAAAACAGAGAGAAGGGTGGAATCACGAAGCAAGGAAGCCATCCCCACTGGGGCCGTCCTTGGCCTTCGTGCACAGGAGTGCCGCAGCACAGACTGCAGCCCAGACCTAACTCCAGGGGGACACACCACCACTGTCCTCGAGCTGTCCATAGGGGAGGGGTACAGCAGGATCACCTCAGAACACACTAAGGTAGCTCTCTGGAGGAAGAGGGTCCCAGCACCCTGCAGCCAACGTTCATAGCAGCCAGGGAAGAGAGCTGGGTGTGACCATGGGCGCCACCTTCTCCTCTCCCCTCCTCTTCTGTGATTTCACTTTCTGTGGTCACCCAGAGTCTGAACCATGAGTCATCACCTCCAGAGGAGGGTGTGGATGGTACACGAGGTAAGACAGACAGAGGTAGAGATGGGGCGAGACCATGCCCACAACGCTCACTGCAGGTGCTGCCACAGCACTGCCGTTCTGTTGTCGATATGGCCCTCCACCTGGATGTGCCTAATCTGTGAACTCAGCTTGGTCACAGGTGTGTATCCATGCAGAAAGACGAGTTTGGAGTCTGTTGCCACCCATAGATTCAGTGTCTCCTGGAGTTCGTGGACCACACGTGCCGTGGACCTGGGACCACAGAACCCCAGCCACGAGCCAGCTTCCCAGCCCCATCGCAATGCACATCATGCTGGCAGTGACCCCCATACCTGATTGCTCATGCCCAAGGAGAGGAGCGTGAAGCTGACCAGCAACCTGGGTTGGAAGCCCCACTCTTATCAACTCGCTAGGCAACCCTGGCCAAGTGGCTTACACTCCAGCCTTTCCTTCTCAGCAGGCAAAATGAAGAACAATTTCTCCACACCAAGTCACTGCAAGACAGAGTCCTGGAAATGCCTGGCCTTGTGCCAACACACACCAGGCACACATCAGCTCCGGGTCTCGCTTGGCCCTGGACAGCTAAGTTTCGGCCAAGGTGATGGGGAAACAGCCTGGGCGGCCCTGGCGGCACAGCGGTGCTCTTCTCCCTGTCCGCCTGTGCCCCTGCCCTCCGCCATCCAAAGTTTCAGCAGCTGTTTACACAGGAGGACCTGTCCCTGCCTCCCCAGGCTCCACCCCGGGACATTCTCGAGGGAGGTGGGCACCCTGGGGCCCAGGTGGCGCTGGTGTTGGGCACCCACAGCCCGCCGCCCTCTGGACTCCAGCACAAAGGGGCAGGTGGCTCAGGCACCAAGCCAGCCCCGGCTTCTGTTGCTTCTGGCAAGACAGGCTTCACTTTATCTTAATTACCGGAAGACATCTGAAAATCAGGATTTAGGAGGAAACTGGTTTTCTGCCTTCTCTTAAAGAATGGCATCAACCAGCCCCATGTCTGCCTGGCATCCCAGTTAGGGTCTACACCTCCCCCCAAGCCACAGCCTGGGCCACGCCACCAACTACCAGCACCACACTTGTCCCCCAGCCTCAGCGCACACATCTCTCCTTGATGCAAGGAAAGCCTGCAGCTTTCCTGGATCCCAGAGGCAGGAGAGAGGACATCAGCCTCTATGAGCCCCTGACTGCAACTCTCAGAGGTCTGTGTAGTGAACCCCATTCTGTGGATGAGGAAGGAGAGACGGGAGATGAGTGTTTCCCACGGTCACACTGGAGGCCACGGGCAGAGCTAGGATGGGGTAAGCCCCGAGAAACAAAGAGACCCCACCAGCCCCACCATGACAAGAATGTCACTAAGTGGCAAACACTGCTGGATGCCCTGTTCCGGGCCTTGCTGTGGTGCATGGGCCTTGAAGACTGGGGGCTGCCCACTCCTGACGCGTGTACCAGGGTCAGACAGGCTCCTGAGACCCAGCTACAGCCACCAGTGCCCAGGAGCCAGCCGGGCCCTCACACTGCAGCGAGACCCCCAAACAGGCCTCAGGGCTGCCTTCAGTCACCTCATCCTTCCTCAGCTGACGCCCAGAACCTCCCCTCGGCCCCGAATCCGTTCTCCAGCCATGTCACTTTAGACTGTGTCTCCTCTCAGCGATGCCTTCCCTGCTTTCCCTGCGCAAGGTCGTGCTGAGTCCACGCTGAATGTTCAGACGGGACACATCACCAGCCGGCTCACGGGCCCTGCTGCCTGCCCACAGAGGTGCTTTTCCTCCGAGCTCCTGACAGCAGTGACGTAGTCTGGGCTTGCAGCATGGAAAGAGGAAACGTGTTGCCTTAGAGGGCACTCTGTTCTGTATTTCAGAGCTCTGAGCTTTAGCAAATTTTTCTTTACGCATAGCTGAAGTCTCCACACTTCTATGCCCCTCGCCGTCAGCGTGTGTTGGAGCAGATCTGGGCACCACATAATGAGACGTGGCAGCAATCCACTCTAATCGATCTACCAGGGAAAGGACTCACGGGGAAAGGGCTTCAAATGAGGCTTCCTGCAACACTCAAAAATGCAACAATGGACCAGGAGCCACCCCCTTCCCTGCCACCTGTGGCGCCAGTCCACCTGGGTCACCCGTGTCAGCAAAAGTGTTGCTTTGGTTCTGGGCTTCTCAGCTCATCCTCTAGGGGACACAGAGCTTCTTCTGTTGGCCCCTCCCCCACGTCCCCAGCTCACTCTTGCTGGCCTGAGAGCCAACCAATCACCGCAGCTAGAGGAAGGCACGAAGGGGCTGGGGTGGGTTGTCTCCTATCCACACCAGAGGACCTGAGATGAGGAAGGGGTAAGTTCTCAAAAGGAAGATAAGGGTGCTCTTGTCCAGCAAGGGGGAGCTGGATGCTGAAAGGAGCCACAAGTATGTCCTCCCGAGTCTCTCCTCTTTGATAGTCGCCATGCTGGTTGCTCAGGACAACACACGGATTCTTCAATCCCCGCCCAAAGAAGCCACTAGCTTGGTTGGGACACGCCCCACTGCAGAGCTCTCATCACCCAAAGACATCTCGCTAGTCTTTTTAAAGTCTTTGCCAAGTTAAATGTCCCTGGTTCAGCCAGTCACAAGCCTTCCGAGGAGGTTCACGAGACTCAGCCCATGCCGACTCCTGCTGCAGAGACTGCGAGCAGAACAGGCCAAGGCCACACACAGTGGGCTGCCTTATGCCCAGGCCCCCACCTGGGTCCGGGACTAGGACAGCAGGCAAGGAGCTTACTTGGAAGATGAGAAGGTACCAGTAGGGAAGGAAGGGGAGGACGCGGGTCGGTGGTTGAGGAGCAGGTTGTCACTGCAGGCAGAGTCTGCAGGTTCTCTGGTGGGAGGAGAATTATTAGAAGTTGTTTCCACACTGTGACACCCAGAGTGACTCAGCTAAGTGTGCCAGTGAGCCGTGACCTCCTCGCCCAGCGAGGGAGGCACAGGGCCTTCTCTTCACTGGCCAAATCCCAAGTACCAGCGGCTGCCCCGGCTGTGCCGGGCTGCGGGGGAAGTGACAAAGGGTCATCGCAATGCAAAGAGCTGCGTTTTTAATGGGTTGCGGCCAACATGCTTCGCCTTCACAAAAACATGGATCCAGAGGCCTGGAAGGAGCCGCTGTAAAGACAGACTCGAGCTGCGTTCTGCAGCCTCGCTCGGGGCAGCCCTGCTTTCGGCTGCAGGAGACAGAAACTGGGCTCCCAGACAAGAAATCCTACGCGCACATCAGAAGTCAGAAGCGGGCGGGCAGGGAGTCCAGCCTTCATCCTGCCACCATGGTTTGAATGTGTCCTGTGAAAGTTCAGGTGCTACACACTTCACCCCCAAATTCACGGTGCTATTTGGAGGTGAGGGCTTTGGCGAGAAACCAGGTGAGATGAGGCCATACGTGGTGCACATGACGGGCCTGGTGGCTCCGTCAGACGACAGGGACTAACATTTGCATGCTCAGGCTTACTGGCGATGGGCGGCCAGCTGGGCCCAGCAGGAAGGCCCTCACCAGGGGCAGCCCCGCGCTCTGGACTTCGGCGGTGAGTGCTCTGCTATCAGAGCACGAGGCAAACTGGAAACCGCCCCTTGCAGTCACCCTCATTGCACAGCCGGTTCCTTCTGTTACTCAGGCAGCGGCTGGGAGCTGCCTGGCTGGCTGCTCTACCAAGAACTTTCACAGAAACTCAAGCTATCCTGCCCTGGACCCCTGTAGGCCAAGTATGGGTCACCCAATCTCAGACCATGCCATAGGGAGGACCTCTAGCCGTGGAGTCCACAGAGGTGAGACAAACGCCGCAGATCTGATGGTCTCAACCCCAGTGCACAGCAGGGCCAGGCTGTGACAGCCTCACGGAGGACAGAGGTCAGCTGTCAGTGCCTCCTGGGAACAATCGTTGTCAACACTATTTCTGTGGAAAGGGGTGCTGATGGCCACTCACCCCTCTTTCACTTATCCGGTGAGCTGCTAAAGCCAGGCTGCATGCTGGGAACTAGGAGTTCAGAGAAGCCTGAGACCCCATCCTGGCCTTCTAGTACCCTGCACCCCTGAAGCCAAGAATGAGGAGGTCCCCACACTGACAGAGAAAGGCCCAGAAAGAGCCCTGGAGCACATGATGGCTGGGTTTGTCCCCAAGCGGAGAAAACAGATGAGAGAGAAGATGATGTTGAAAGAAGAAGCAGGGTGTCTGCTCCAGGTGCCAGATAGCTGGGCAAGGATTCCAGAGGCAGGTGACACGCGGTGCAGGCTCGGCCAGGCTTGGGCACAGGCCTCCCGCCTAGGTGGTAACTGCACAGTGAGGGAGCACAGTGGTTACACCTGGGTCTTAAAGTTACAGTGCAGGGGCGATGGGAGGGCGCCAGGCAGCAGTGGACAGACTCAATTTCCAGTGCCTCACTGCTGGCTGAGTGGTATCACCTCCCACATGTAGACCTCCTGGAAAATCATCGAAAGCAGTCTCTCTCCCCATTTTAGACCATCATTGGCCTTACACAGTAGCTGCTACGTGTGTTCATGTGAAGATGTATGTGTGTGTACATGGGTGTGCACATGTGTTATGACCTGCTCCCCCTCCTTGTTTGGTGCTGAAACTCTGCCAAGGAGACCCAGAGTCCTGGATGGAAGAATAAGCCACTGCCTCCCCAGGGAAGCCTGGTCCCTGGAAAGCTCTGACAGAGAGGAATGAGGACGAGAGGACACGGTCCCCACGCGAAGTCATGCCATGAACTTCGGTCTCTTTTTCCCACACAGAAGACAGGGAGGAGTCTCCCAGATCTGCTGACTGCCTAGGCAGTTAACAGGAAGGGCGAGAGCAGACGCTAAAGCCTGCAAGGTAAGCTTCCCTCAGGGTTACCCAGACGAGCCCTGCTGTGAGCAAACCAGGAACGCAGAGCTCTCCTCAGTTGGGAAGCTTTATTACCTCTCAGTTTGATATACGGGTAAGGAGAGGGGGCCAGGGGTCAAGTAGATTCCTCAAGGTCATGGGCCAGGTGGAGCAAGGCCGGGCAGTCTGACTCCGGGGCTGCACTGTCTGCAGCCACTCTGACCACTTGGTGGTCTCGTGATTGGCACATGAAACAAAATTCAAACAAGACCGACCTGTACCGGCTCCTATCCAGGCTCGACCTGACCCATGACCTTGAGGAACCTACTTGACCCCTGGCCCCCTTTCTTCACCCACATATTAAAACTGAGAGGGTTGGGCTGGGTAGATGGCTCAGTAGAATAAGTGCTTCCCTGGTAAGCGCAAGGGCTTGAGTTCAATTCCCAGTTCCGCAAAAAGAAGACAAGAGGTTCCTGTCAGAGAAAACCCACACCTCACTCCTTCCTGACTCTGGAAGAATAATAGGAGCTTGCAAACACAATCCTAACTTCAAGGGCCTGAGAAAACAGAAGACCTAGGCAATGCCCGTCTACTTTTCAGGAAAAAGAGACGAGCTGGCAAGACCACCATTAGACCTACCAGGGCCTCTGTGACAGACCCAGCCGGTCACGGGTAAACGAGCAGCAAGGCTGCACCAAGAACCTCCTGTGTGCCTGGACGGGCCACCGCCCACCACTGGGCCCCTTTCAGTATTCTGCTCCGTGGGGTGAGGCACAGCTATATCGCTGTCCCTATAGACACTACCCAGCTCTGAGACTGTCCCCAGAACATACTCGTCCTGTGAGGTGAGCAGCCAGCGTAGAGGATTCAGCCGCTCGTTAGGCAGATGCCAGTCCTTACAACCCCTTCCTCACACAGTGGGGAACAGGCAGAGTGAACTTCGGAACAGTTGCCCCAGTGCCTGGCAGGAGCTCGGGTTCAGCAGGAAACAGAAGAGGCCAGCGACTTCTGAGCCACACTCCTCACAGAGCCGGGGGTGTTTGTGAGAGGACAAAGGCCCCTCGCTGGAGCCGCACACAACATTCCTGCTGCCTCCACGTCCCTTGGGGAAATGCCAGGCGTGGTCCGCACCAGCGCGCTGGACAACAGAGACAGACAGGAGCTCTGCGGTGGGAGCCAAGAGCCAAGAGTGCAAGAAGTCACCGTCTCAGTTACTCCTCTCTCATTGCTGGGACAAATGCCCGACAATCAAAATTAGGGAAGGAAAGACTTACTTAGCTCACAGTAACTGGAGGTTTCAGTCCATACTCTGTGGCCCCAAGGCAGACTGGCACAGGGCAGAGGGCGGCAGCTCATGGTGGCGGAAGGCAGCAAAACAGCAAGAGCACAGGGAGGAGCGGCGGCAACAATGGCTACCAACGGCAAGTCTCTCTCTCCTCAGCTGCCCCAGGCTGGGTGCAGCACTCACACCTTTAATCCCAGCAGTACTCACACCTATAATCCTGGCCTTGGATCATGAATGAATCACAAACTGCATGAGGCTTTTGGGGGACAAATACACACAAACCATAAGGGTCCCAGATGTCTGGGGACGAGGACACCCCAGAGGTCACACTGACCCGGCGTTCTGCCCCGTGGCTTTCTGCACACCCGCTCTCGCTCTCCCCAGAGTGGGGTGGGTGCCTGCGAGGAGGAAGCATTTGCTGAGGCTTCAGGGGATGCTCGAGCTCTCTCTGACCAAAGCTTGAAGCAGAAGCGTGCTGTGTCTGTCTGCCCACCAGTCTCCGAGGAGGACCGAGCCCCCCCGTGGGTGCGCCATGTGCTCAAGGAAGCATCTCGCGTAGGATTCCCCTCCCGTGTGCTGCAACACTTCCAGCTGGGTTGTGGGGCTGGCACGAGGGCTGGCGACGCAGGACCTTTGGCATCGTCTCTGCCCCTTCCCCTCGGGGATGGCAGCATGGCCCTGGTCCCTCCAAGCTGAGGCTGTGGCCACGAGAGTGCCTCCTGCCGTCGCCAATTGTGGGGGGGTGGTGTGACTTCCAGATTTACCAAAGCGAAAGAGACAACTGGTCACAGTCGAACTTCAGGCAACCGGAGCTCTTTAGTTTTAACTATGAAGTGCATCCTTTTATAGTATTTGGGACATTACTCTAGAATTACTTGCCATTCATCTGATTTTCAAGCTTAATCTAGTGCCTGGTGCCTTCTCCATCAGCCATCCAAGAGCGCTGGCCCAGGTGAGCAGGTTGCAGCTTGCCCAGAGCTGTCCTGGTTCAGCTCCGCAAGGTTCACAGCCTGGGCGTCTCTGGCCATCCCCACACTGGGCATGGCTGGCCCCCTGAGCCCCATCCTCCTGCTGGTGGCCACAGTGGCCCTTGGGAGTTGCCGGGGCCCCAGTGGGTCAGGGTGCCACAAGGAGTGGCCGACAGCTAGGGCTTCCTGCGGCAACTTCTGAGCCCTGTGTTTGCTGAGTTGTCAAGTGGTAATCCAAGCACAGCCTCAGACAGAGCAGCTGAGGCTGCCTTCACAGGGGCCTATTGATTTGGGCAGCTTGAAGCATCCACACCTTGGATCATTCCTCTCAAGTAGCCCACAGCCCAGAGCTAACGGGCTTCCCCTTCAGCTGACTTGGGCTCCCTATACGTCCTCACAGTGGGTCCTTCTGTGGTTGTCCTTGCCTTAATTCAGAACTGTATTGACTGGTCTCCCCTGGTGTCCAGGGCTGATCTCCTCTCATCCAAGGCTGTTGCTAGGCAACGCTATCTTTCCCCCTGTCACTTCCTGTTGGGCAGGACAGCACAGTGAGGAAGGGGTGAGGAGTGGGGTGCTGCAGAAGACCCACAAGGTCCTTGTCCCCTGGTGCCCTGGTATTACTGACTCTAGCATGGACCTCAGACCTCACACTACAGTTTGTTTTTTCACACTCCTGGACTACGGACCACCCTGGAAACCCATCTTTAGTCATCTGACAGCTGTGCTAGCTGGTGGCATACAGGAGTGAAAGCACTCATTTGGAGGTGAGGCCATTCCCCAAGAATTGAGCTGACCACACTCACTCTCCACACCCAGGACTGCACATCTGGGCACCCAGACTGCACCTCCCCCAGGCCAGCACAGGGGCTGTGTCCTGGGCTGCAGCCTGCCTGCTGGAGCCACTCTCAAGAGTCCCCTTCTCTTCCTGCGGGACTCTGCAGTCTGTCTCAGGGGAGTATTTACACCCCGCAGCCTGGCTCGGCAAATGTGACACAGCAGAGCCTTCTTTCCCCAATGTTTCCCAAGAGCCGTTTTGTTAAACATTTACTAGTTTACCACTAAATTGAATGTGTGCGTAATTGATTCCTGGAGGCCTGGCTGTCCCGGGAGGACATTAGAAGTGGAGCAACCTCAGAGACCAGCATCAGCACGTTCTAGCTGCACCTGCCCCAGACGACAGGCCCTCAGCCCAGGGGCAGTACCTGTCTCACCTGCTTCCGGACACTGGCACCTGCTATTAACTCAGCTTCACAGACTTGGCGGGAAAGTGTGGACTAGCTCTGCTTCTTGTGGAGAATTAATAAGCCAGCCCCCAGCCTGGCGTGTGCAGTGCCAGCGCACGCTAAGGCAGAGATTACATGGCAGGGGGTGTGTCGTGTCCGGGGGCTTGTGGCCCAGCTCTACCACGCTTGGCACTGTCATGGGGAACCTGCACCAAGCTTCTCCATGTCTTTGTCCTCCTGTGTGCGGCCCAGGCCTAGCTTTGACTCCTGCCGGCAGGCCTGCCCCTGCAGGCACGGCTGACTCATCTCCAGACCATGGGTTGTCTTTCCAGCACCATCTCCACCAACCAAACGCTGTGATACTTCACACAACTCTATCCTCCCAGAAGGACCTGGCCGTGCACTGCCCTGTGCGAGATGTGTGCACCAGCTGACTGCTAAGTACACTAACACAGCTCCTTGGGGACAGCCCAGAGACACGCACGGTGCGTTTCGCGCAAGCCCATCCGAGGCACCCCAGCCCCGTCACCCACCGGACACCTCTGCTCTCCTTCATGCCCACCTGGATGCTTCTCACGGGTGCAGCTCCACCTGTCCCAGTTAGAAGCCTTTAGGGGCAGGAAACAGCTCTCTAACGCCAGTGGCTTACAATGAGCTGGCCTAGGTCAGCCGCTGGCTCAAAAGCTCCAGGACTCCCTCATCCTGCCTCTCAGACGTCCTTGATGCTGGTCACTCCAGGGGAGACGGCAGGTGCCAGGCCGGGTTTAGAAGGGCTCCATGGCGCTGGCTGCCGCCCTCCGGGGAGAGCACAGCACCTCCTCACATAGCTTCCCCCACGACACACAGGTCTTTCCTGCTCCACTGGTCAGAGCTGCTGCTGGCACACTACCCATGTCGATGAGCCACACGGGGTGCGGGGCAGTGAAGAGTCCCCCGGGACCCGCAGCCTCTGCCCAGCCGCTCTTGGGTGCCTTCGTGGCTCTGCCCACCCCTCTCCAGCTCTGCACCCAGCCTGAGAAGTTCTCAGAAGCTCTAAGAAGTTCACGCTCAGATGACAGAAAGTAGCTTCCTCCCACCACTAAACACCCGCAGGTGCAGGGCAGGTCCCACCTCCTTCCAGGAGCCCACAGCCTGGAAACCCAGGTAGCCGCGACCTCAGGACTCCGGCGTATGCCTGGGGTGGCTTTGCCACCGATGTCACTAATCCCCACCGCCCAGGGGGTGTCCATCCGCTACGCGCCACAGGACGCCTGTGCTGGTGCTACCTCTTCCAGGCAAGGCTGATAAGAATGTGCTCCCAAAGCCAAGGCCTGCTCACGTGTGCACCAGAACAGGACAGGGACAGGAGACAAAGGCACTTGTAGCTGCGCACTGTCACTGTGACAGGCTTTTCTACGCAGCTGGGAAGAGAGAACTGCAATCAAGCTCTGGCTTGACAGTTAGGCTTTAAAGCAGGCATCGAGACCCAAAGGCTGCCAGAGGCGTCTGGAGCGTCAGACAGACGGGATGCAGATCCTGTGATCAGCAGTGCAGGGGGCCACACTGTCTTCTCTTAAGAGCTGATGGAAAGACAGCCAACTGTTCTTCCTCTCCATAGTTACAAGAGTTGCAGTGTTTTCTAACACTCATTACCTACATTTATTTATTTATTTATTTATTTATATTTTTTAAGGAAGGGTCTAGAGGGTGTTCAGGGTCTCACTACTAGATTGGACTCGTAGTGATCCGTCTGTTTACAGCCTCCCAAGAGCTGGGATTACAGGCGCGCGCCAACACACCCAGTCTCAATTGTTGTCTCAGCACACCTTGGGAGTGAGGCCTGCTCGGCAGGCCTGGGGATCGAACCCCCGGCCCCTGCCTGCTTGCAGGTGCTTTAATCCGCTGAGCTATTTAGTCGGCCCACCACCTACATTTAAATCACTCATTTCCATTATAACTTTGTGCAGTAGACATGACGGCCTTCCAGAGCACCCAGCCAGCAGAGGAGTCGGGAGGTGGAGCCATGCCGACCTAAAGTCTCATCCCTGTGAGAGCTGGGCCATTGCTACACTGCACTCGAGGTTGAGGACACCGAAGCTCAGCGATGGAGCCGCCTGGTCAAGGTCACTGGTTGAGCTGGGTGGAGTTGGGGGCTGATCCTAGTGTCTGCCCATAATCTGCATTTTCCCTCTACCCAACATCTGACCTTCGATTCCCCAGTCTCCTCATTGCTGTGCAAAGGCCTGGAAAGTCCCCAGGTGATGACCTGGGGTTGTCGTCACTGGCTGGCTGGGCTCCAAGCCTCTCCCTGGGCAGAGTCATGGCCCCAAGTGGTGGAAACGCTCTCTCTGCCGCGGGCCCTGGGCACAAGTGACTCACTCATCACCCCCATGTGGAGGAAGCTTCTCCCCATCAGCACCACCAGCAGGACCCGCCTGTGACCCTTGAGCCCAGGCTGAAAGAGGCGCTGGAGAGTGGGCCTACTTCTCCATCAGGGCCCATGGCAGCCTACAGCCTGGTTTGTGCAGCTCACAAACCAAGACTGGAGTTTACATTTTTAAATGGCTGGAAAACCAAAATCAGAAGAAAAAAAATAGATCATCGTGTGACACATGACAGTTACCCAGAATGCAAACTTCCAGTATCCGTAAGTAAAGCTGTGTTGGAGCACCCAGCTGGCATAGGTGAGGCTGTGACTGCAGCTTGCTGCTGGGGGGAGCAGGGGTGTGCAGCAGAGACACTGCGTCTGGGCCCCTCAAGCCTGGAATGCTTTGCCACAAAAGGCGTGGGGCCAGTCAGCAGCTGCAGCTTCCTCTGTCCTGCAGTGGTGCCAGCTGGCTGGACCCGGGGCTGGCCTGCCCACACCAAGCCCCGGGTGGTCCGAGGGCTCCGGTCCACCCCAGCCCTACCTAGCAACTATCATTACTGAGGTCTCTGAGACTGCCAGGGCCCATGAGTCCCATGTCCAGGCACAGCTGTGAGCTCCATTGCAGAGCCCCCCAGATACCCTGCCCATCCCCTCAAAGTCCTCCTCCCAGGCACACGATCCCTGACCTTGACCGCTGGGCCCTTGGGAACACTCACTGAAATGTGGTCAGGGCTAGCTTTCCTTTCCCCCTTCTGACACAGTAGTGTGGACATTCCTCAGTATTTCAGTGAAAAGGGCTGGGGAGATGGCTTAGTAGAATAAGTGCTTCCCTGGTAAGCACAAAGGCCTGAGTTCGAACCCCGGTTCTGCCAAAAACAAACAAACAAAACAGAAGCTCAGTGAAAAGACACATCGCAGCTGAGACAGAGTCCCGTCAGGACTCCCTGACCTTACCGTGGCAGAGTGCAAGGGTGCCTGTATCCCAGGCACCAGGTCTTTGCCCTCGGGGCAGGCCAGGAGCACTGAGGCATCACCAGCCTGTCCCCAGCAGCCAGGACCCACGGGGACGGGGCATGGAGACCTGGCTAGCCCACACCAGGATGCAACCGTAGAGCTCTCAGCCGCCTCAGTTCTCGGCTCCTGCCCTGCTTGCCTCACTCCACACCCCATCTCTGGGGATGGCCCTGGCCTCACGTTAGGGCTCCGATCCTGTCCCCCTTCTGCCTAGGTGCAGGCCATCTGTGGGCCACTAGGATAGTCAGGGGCCCCCTGCCCGCCCGTATCTGGCAGTGCCTAGTGCATGGTGAGCCCCCGCACAGCTTGGCACCTCTGGTGGCTTCTCTTCCTCAGAGCCACACTTGTGGAACTGCAGCTTTACAAAAGAACACCTTGGCTCAAGCAAAGGTTCCTGGGCGCTGCCCCAGAGCCTCCCTGTCCCAGGAATGACAGAAACCGTGATTTTGTGGCCAAAGACCAAGGAGGGGCAAGTCTGGGGATGGGGCAAAGGGAAGGAGGGGAGGAAGGGAAGGGAAAGGAAAAGCCCTGTGGTGTTATCTAGAAAAAGCTTCAGCCCGTGGAGGGCTTTGAGCCACCAAACAGCAGCGGTGACTGGCCGGGAACCTCCTGCCCAGAAGCCGCCCAGTGCTGCGACTCGCTCTCCACTGCAGCACCACGCATCCAGGGGTGCTGAGCGCAGGGCCTAGCCTCCCCGCTCTCAGGGTCCTTAGGCTTGGAAGAGCACTGTGGTGGCCCCTCCAGGTCCCCAGCCCTCTCCGTGACAACCCTGTCGCAAGCTGCAAGCTGCGGCCCTACTTCAGCTGCTGGGGCCAGGGCCTTGGGAATTCAGAGCGCATCCTGTAGCAGTCAGCTGCGTCTCACAGCGCACATCCGGGACATCAGGATGGCTTGCGCCCTGCAGCTCGGGGCTGCCCCAGCGGCACAGCGAGACCGGCAGCATCCATACAGAGCCTCCCTTCAGTGCAGGCCTGAGATTGCTGACAGGCCCATCTCCCCAGGTCCCTCCCTGCTTCTTGGGGCACCCAAAGCCCTTATCCTGTTCTGCTGGTGAAGACATCTTGTCCCCCTTGGAGCACATGGCCTGGCTGGGCCCTCTGGATGTTCGTGGGACTGGTCTAACTGGGTCAGCAAGGTGAGCTCCGAGACAGCTTGCTGGTGTTTACTCCACTGCGGCTGGCTGCCTTGGGTCTGCACACCCTGGGGCTTCTCCCACTCCGCGTCTCCCCAGCACGAGTGAGTCTCACCAGCTCCCCCTCACAACGTCCCCTCCGTTCTAGTCGCACAGCTTCGGACATCTTCAGTGAACCCAGCCCTGCAGGGAGGGATTCAAGAGAGGCCAGGGATGGGGCGGAGCCAGCAGGGGCAGCAGAGGACAGCCCCGGACGACGGCCTGAAGAGCTTGCACTTCTCCGCCTCAGCCGGGCCAGGCTGCCCAGTGCATCCCTGCGCTGCCCCAGAGAAGGGTACCTCCAGATCCCCCACCTCCAAGGAAACCAGGTTAAACCAAAAAGACAACGCTGAAAGCTCCACACAGCAGCCCCGGGGCCACGTGTAGACAGGTGGTGCAGGCCTGCGCTGCCTTGACTGCACCCAGGGCTTTGGCTTAGTGGAAGCTCCCTGCTCCTTTCCTCACCTTCTGCCCCTACTGCTAGAGAGAAATCATCTGCCCTTGGCTTCACAGCCTGCTGCACTGGCGACATCCGCTTTCGGCTCCCCTCTTGTTCCCGGTGTAGGCAGTGCAAAAAAGCATTTGGAGAGGAGACAGCAAAGAACCATGCTCAGCCTCAGCTCGTCACCTGCAGCGCAGGGCCAGCAGTGTCTCCTCTGTACAGCTGGCGATGGACGGCCGTGCAAGTACTCCCAAGGCCTTCCCTGTTCTGACCCTGCAGGCCAGCAGCCTGAGGCTCACAGTACCAGCAACTGCCCAGACAGGGTCAGCATGGGTTGGGAGAGAGGCCTCGGAGGGGGAGGGCCAACGAGGATGCTGGATGTGAGGGCTGACTGAGCTGTTTAGTGCAGGAGGATTCGCCCATGTCATTCTGTCATAAAGCATCAGGAAACCGCCCGTCCACGTCAAAGCCGTCAGTCTCCATCTCTGAGCACTTTGCTCAAGAACACCGTCACTACGGGGCGCGCATGCTGCAGCTCCCCTTCAGCCAGCAGCGGGGGGTGGGGTGGGGGGGGAGCACAAACCAAGCACCTGGCGGCCGCTCAGCCTTCCACGAGGAGTCCAGTGCGTGGTGCGCACGGAGGGTGCCCATCCGGGCAGCCTCGAGGCCGGCAGAGCGCAAGCAGAGCCTCACAACTCCTGCAATAGCAAAACCATCTTTCCCTCTCTCGTCTCTAGATGTGCCAATACATCAGCAGCTGTTTCCAAAATGCTTTATAGTTTTGCGGGTTTGGGCGCAACCCTTGCCTCCCCTAAGTCCCGCAAGCCCATTCTGCGAAATGATTCCTGTGAAAGAGCAAGGATGCTCTTCCTCTTGTGAAAAAAGTAGAAGTGGGACGGAGACAGAGGCTGACTCTGGCCTGGGACCGCGCTCCACTCAGCACGGCTCTCTCCGTTCCTTGGACTCACACTCTTCCGCACTGGCCGCTCGCTTTGGCCTAACGCTGCTTCCACCCCTTTGAAGTCTGATTGAAAGCCTTCTCCGCACACGGCAAGCTGTAACCTAGCTTGATGGCAAACAGACGGTAAGCGATCCGGAAGCGAGGAGCCGACGCTCAGCCAACCACAGGCAGCGCCCTGCTGTCCAGCCCGCCTCCCAGCGGGACAGACGCGAGCCGCAACCAATGGGAGCCCTGCGCCTTTCCCAAGATCCATACGCCACTTCCGGCCGCTGGTCTGGGCCGGATTTCCCTCGGCGTGGAGCGGGAGCTGCGGAGCGCGTTTGTCCTCGGTGTTCCCTGGTCCTGAAATCACAGACGAACCTGTTTGTGGCCCGCAAGCGGAAGTGTAGTGATTGTGCCTTAACGTGGTCGCCCTCCCCAGGCCTGTAAAGGGTCTTGCTTCCTCTGTCCCAGCGCAGAGCTGGCGGCGGCGGCCGGTCCCTCCGCGGCTCACACCCAGGCTGGCACCCCGGCGGGCCAGGGCACAGCTGGGGCGCGGCAGAGCGCGGCTTCCCCGGTGGGCGCCAGGCAAGGGCACCGGTGCCGGGGCTGCAGTCGCCGAAGGCCCTCAGGCAGCAACAGTGCCCTGTCACTGCTTTAAAAATAACAAGTGGGACACAGAAATTTTGCCGAGGAAACTTACTGCTGCGGGCGTGGCGTCCGGAAGTCCGAACCTCGCACTCTCGAGCACGCAGGGCGGCCCCCGCCCGGCCCGCTCACCTGCCCACCCCTGC
>NW_004524702.1:944314-956868 GCF_000260255.1 Octodon degus
CCTGCCCGGCCCGCTCACCTGCCCACCTCCGTCCGGCTGCCTCCGTCTCCGTGGTCGTACCCGTCCCGCACACCACGCGACGGTCTCGTCTCCGTGGGCATCTCTGCTCCATGTCAGTGTGCAGTGTAAACTCTAGGTCTCACTCTTCCACCTCCTCCACTCCCGAAGCACGATAGCACTGGGTCAGGCTTAAGGCTGTAGACAGGGACGTGGGAACTAAGGGTGCAACCTTCAGTAACCAAGAAGAGCGGAGTCTGCGCCTGCTGGCAGCCCAGGGCCAGAGGCGGGCGGGCTCCGTCCACACTTAGGCGAGACCCAGAACCGTGAATCAGGTTGGAACACGCTTCCCTCGACGCTAGACTGGCTGCCTGGGGAACCCGTGTCTCCTCGCTCCTCTCTCCATCTAGGACTTCAAAGTGAAAAGCAAAATGAAGACAGAGTCAGCTGCTGACGCAAAGCTAGGTGTGCCGTGTAGTGAGCACTGTCTGGCGTCTCTTGCTGAAGGTCAGGTGAGATTTGTCCACGTTTTTTCAGTCTCTGCTAATTGCCCTCTATGGTGTAAATACACACGTTCCCTTCATCAGTCCTCCCAGGATGGCAGCTTGGAGTTTCCAGTTCTTGCTACTGTGTGCTATGAAAAGCTCAGAGATGTCTTTGGTGAGCATGTGTAGATTTTTCTGCGGGAGAGAAGCGTAGACACAGACCTGGGTGGCATCTGAGGGTGCTGGTCACTCTGCCTCCTCCCCACACAGCGGGTCCTGGGGTTCTCCTGCTGTATGCGGCTCCTGGGCAGCTTGCTTCCGCGCTCCCCTCCCTGAGCGCTTCGTGCTCTTTGCCCCGCCGTAGGGAGCTCTGGGAGCCGCACTCTTCCCCGCTGGCTTACAAATTAGTGGCACCTTAGGACTCAGTGCTGGGGAACCTGATGTTTCACCCAGTGTGCCCCAGGGCCATTCCTTCCCTGGCTCTGGGAAACAAGCTCACAGACGCAGCCAGGTTATCATCACCCCGAAGCTCCCTGTTCCTCTTTGCCCCTCAAGAAAGAGCTTCATGCAAGGGCGTAGGAGGGGCTGTCCTGGGACTCACTATCAACCTGCCCTGCGTTTTGCAGCATAGCATTTGCGAGCTGCAATTCCTTAATGACAGGCAGGAATCAACCTTTGGGCACAGCTCACTGACTCCACAGGCTGGCCGCATCCAGCCCTGTGACCCGAGCACCATGCTCAGATGTGGGTGAGGAAGAGGAGCCCCTGCTCCAACCCCATGCCTAGTACACCCACCTCAAGCCTTCCCACCCCAGCAACCCCCTCTGCAATATGCTGGTGTCTGGAACCAGACAGGCTGCAGTACTGTTTGGATGGGATGGACTGGTACTGACCAGGACCCATGCGGGCCCCGATCCACAGTCCCTCTCCTGGAATTGCCTCTCACCCTGTGGCTATGCTGACGGGATGCCCCCGGGGCACTCGTGGCAGAGGTGCACCCCGGCCCACCTGAGGAGCAGGCCCCTTCCACTGGCTGAAGTGGTATTTCTTTTCTTTTCTTTCTTTCTTTTTTTTTTTTTTTTTTTGGCAGAACCAGGAATTGAACTCAGACCCTTGCGCTTGCCAGGGAAGCGCTTATTCCACTGCGCCATCCCCCCCGGTCCCTAGAGTGGTATTTCTCGTAGGGATCACACAAGATCAGGTCACCGGGTGGTGCTTGCTCCGCTGACGTGGGGTCACGATCGTGACATCTGCCCAGGAAGAGGTCGGGATGGCCAGCAGCACCAGCCGTGCTGGCCTCGAGCCCTGTGCAGGTCAGCAGGGCTGTGTTCTAGCCAAGGTGCTGCCTCCCCTGGGAAAAGCAGGAGCATTAGCTGAGCGTTCAGTGTGTCCCCAGGCCCCCTGCGGTCTTAGGGGGACTGTACCTGCTTCCTCCAAGGCGGCCAGGACTCTGCACAGAGCCAGTGGGTCCACGGGGTCCGTGTCCTTCCTTCCTGCCATTGAGTGGTGCCACCTTCTTTCAGGTCCGCCTTCTGCCGTGCAGGGCGAGGGACGTGAGCAGCTGCAGCTGGCGCTGTGTGGAAGCTGAGGGCGCACCGCACACCGAAGCCGTCCCAGCTCGGGGCACCGCCGTGGCCTGCAAAGGTGGAGGGCAGACGGTAAGGGACCACTGCACTGTGACAGTCCAACCCGCACATTTACCAAGGCCAGAAAGTGCAGCCCCACTTCTGTCTCATGAGGCTGCTAGGGAGACTCGCACCTGTGGCTGTGATGGTTCTGCACCCAGCCCCAGCCTGGGACCTGGAGCCACGGCTGGTTAGTGAGGAGAACAAGCCGTCTCTGCAGCAAGGAGAGTGCGCAGTGCTCTAAAGGAGGCGTCCTTTGCAGTGCACATCTGGGCAGCTGAGGCCTTGCAGAAGAGACACAGCCTGCACGCTGCAGCCATGGGCCCTGGGCTGGGCCGGCCTGAGCTGCCGTCTGCACTGCCTGTGGGTGTGCAGCTCCGCATGGTAAGCTCAGTGGCAGGCCCGCCTGGTTCTGTCTCCCTAGCAGCCTAACTGGACCACAGCGTCCGGAGCGAACGGAAGCCAGCGCTGGGCGTGGGGTACAGGGACAAGAAAACCTATCTTGCTTCAACGCAGAGGTTCCAGAGAGCTGCGGTCTCATGCGTCACTGCTGCCTTTTTCCCATATAGGGAGACATGAAATCACTCAGGAACATGCATTTGACGTGGAAGAGAGGTGGCTCTCCAGCCCCGCGGCTCCTGACACAGTGACGAAACTGTATCCTCTCGCTGGATGATAAATGCTTCCATGCCCCCTTCTCCATGCATCCTGAATCCTTAGGGATGAACCATTGCCCAAGGAGCCGAGGACTCTCTTACATGCTTGTTAACTACAATCTCTGGAGAAGGGGCCCTCAGGAACCATCACCAGCTCACACACCCCAGGCTCCGTCTCACACAAGATCCCATCCTGTACCCATTGCCTGGGCACCCTTCCCAGAGCTCCTCTGCCTCTGCCACTTGGGTTCTTTCCACAAGGACTTCAAAGCACCCCTTGTTCAAATTTCATCTCAAAGGATGTGGGGTTTTAATGTGGTGTAGCAGATGTCTCTCATTTGCCTGCTTTGTGCTTCCTACAGTGAGGACCTCCCTGTGCCGTGCTCAGACCCAGGCCCTGCCTGGAGACAGCAGCCAAGACCCATACTGGCAGAGTCAGGCCGAGGCTCTGTCCTCACCTCCGCCTCCCAGTGATACAGGGAGAAAAACTGATCTCGGGTGGGTGACCTCCAAATGATACTGGGAACCTCCAAATGACATAGGGAAAAATGATCTCCCCACCTGACCTGCACGAGTTCATGTTCTCTAAAACTGAAGAATGAATTTTAGGAATGCAGGTTATGAGCAGAATATATTTATTGAGGGAAGAAAAGCTGTCCAAGAGAGGGACTGGAGGGGGGCCAGAGTGGGTAGTTCCTCCAGGAAGCTGTCTCTTCCAGGGACTTTTATAGAGGAAAACCACGTGGTGAGGCGGGTCTAAGGTGGTGGAGAAGACATGGGAACTCGCCTAGGTGGGCATGAGGTGGGACAAAACTATGGTCAACCAATGAGATTACAAGCTCTATTCCTCAGGTAAAATTGATTAAGTCCAGGACCAAATGGGGAAGTGAGTCACGTAGCAAGGGGGCATGAATACGGGACAGGGTCTCTTCCTGTTGGGGGCTGGGCTAGTGACTCATTTGGCCTCTTTCAAGGTGATCGATACCTATGTAGAACATCAATCCCTAGTGCCCATCCCTAGGGAAGTATGTGACTGTGCTTCCTCTTTTGTCTTGGTCTTGAGGTGTGGCCCATGTGGGAGTGTCTGTCTCCTCCAAGTTGCAAAGTCACCTTGTCTTCCATCTTGTCTCCTTGAGGGCCTGGCCCTGTCTGCCTGCCTGTAATATTTCTATCTAACACTGCTGCCTGCCGCACTGGGACACTCTGGGAAGGCCTCGCAGCAAACTCTGTCCTGTCCTCGTTGATGGCTGAGCAAAGTCGTGGTCCTGCACTTGGCCTCCAGACTGACACCATGGCAAGTACCCCCCACTGGTGGAAGAGACAGGGCGTGGGCACATCGGCCAGCCTGCACGCAAGTCCCCCAAGTCCAAGCCCCTTTCTGAGACACTGAGAAGACTCCTTTTTTCTCTGTACTGCAGCTTCTACATCTATGAAATGGGTGAGCTGGTTGGAATAAGACAGTGGGATGCTCTCAGCCCTTACATGGTATATTTTAATGTGTAAAACAGAAGGAACACATAACGCTACAATACTATATTCCCACGATTGGGAGTGTGGTTTTCATTTTGCGTAGGTGTCTCAGTTACATTTAACTCATTGCGGGGATAAAATACCCAACACTCAAAATTAAGAAAGAAAGGTTTATTTAGCTCACAGTTTGTGGAGGTTTCAGTCTGTACTCGGCTGGCTCCCAGACAGAGTGGCACACGGCAGAGAGCAGCAGTTCATGGCGGCAGAAAACAGCGAAGAGCAAAGGAAAAGGCAGCAGCTGCCTCTTCTAGAAAGATTCTCTCTCCTCCTTGTAAACAAGCTCCCCTGGGGCTGGTGGTGTAGAAGTCACACAATGTCCGTGCACAGGATGAGGATGTTTACAAACTAAGAATCCTGGCTCTCTGTGAGTCACTTAATTAAACTTCTAAATGCAATGTATCAACCAGTACAGTAGGTAATATATTTATCCTTTCTTGCTAAAGAAGAGTCCAAACATGGATGCTCATGGGGCATATCGGGCGGCACAGGCACTGCAAAGGCCAGCTGGGTCTGCAGTCCCAGTGACAGTCCTTGCTCCTGAGGGTGCTTGGGCACACGTGCTCGGGCCAACCACGGCTCTGAGTGTATGAACGCTGCCTTTCGAGCAGGCCTGAGTCCAGACTGGCATCCTCTCCCCAGCTGGCCACTCACACATTTCATTCCATGGGCACAGCCCCAGCACTGAAGGTACCCAAGTGAAGGAACGGAGTTTCTCTGCCCACCCTGTCCCATCTCAGCACCACTGTCTCCCAGGAAGCACCGTGCACATGGGCACAGAGACGCATGTACTAACACACCTCCTTCGGGGTTTTCAGCAAAGGCACCAGGCCCTGGGAGCTCGGGGCAGCCCCTGGATAAATGCTAATCTTCCTCCCATCGCTCGAGTCAGCCGGAGCCTCCCTGTGACGTGCCTCCAGGGATGAGGCCCCACACTGGGCCTCTGTGTGCACCTCATTGTCTGAGGGGCAGAGCCAAGGGTAGCAGAACACACACCGGCTGGGGTGGCCATCTGGTTCCAGTTACAGCCGCGCATGGTGGTGGACAGCAACCCATGACTGGTACAGGGACAAAGGTGACAATCACATGCAAAATGCCTTCCCCAAAACGCCTACGACAGCACAGCTTTTGGCAAACTTAAATTTTTTTAAATCAAAGCAATTTCTCAAAAAAAAAAAAAAAAATCACATAGCAAAGGCAGCCAAAGGAATGTCCGCGCCTGTCCCTAGAAGCCACATACACCTATTTTTAGTTCCCAGTGAAGCCCAGGACATGGTAATTACCATAATGACATGCTCTCCTCCCTAAGACAGGTGACCAGTGGCCCAGCCCCTTCTGGGCTCCGGACATATGCTGTGGGTTGTTTTCTCAGCTGCAGACTCCACTCTTCATGGGCCACCGTCTCATCTCGCCTGGCTTGGGACCAGGTGTTTGCAGGAAGAACAGGGAGGATAAGTGCGGGTCGAGAGGCCACGCAGGAAAGAATGGGCAGATACCCCCTGCAGACGTGGGGGGTCTGGGTGCAGTGCTACCTCACGAAGACTGTCGGGCTTGCCACCCTGCGGCTGCAGCTTCAGCTAGGCTTTTCTGCCAAGATGGCACACTTGGTGTGGTCTCCCTGAATAGCAAGCCTGGATGTGCAGGCCAGCTTCCCAGAATACCACCAGGACCTCAGGAAGGAAGCCCTGGCACGCTGTGGATTACACACAGGAAAATGGAGACGAGAAAAGGGGCACTTCTGGACCGCCTCTCCCACCCTCCCTGACTCAGGCTCCTTCCACTGCTGAAGTCTTCCCTTCCTGCCCCCAGCCCCACGCCATGACTACCCAGTGCCAGCCTAGACTAGGGGTACCACCGAGTGACCCAAGTTTTCCAATATCCCATTTATCCAATGGTCCCTTGAGTACTTGGTCCCAAACTGTGAAAGTCATTCTGCTAGTGCTGTGAAAAATACAAGGAAATAACTTTCCAACATGGTTTTCCCGTGGTGGTGGCGGCGGCCGCATGCGCCCCTCTGGTTCAGAAACCCGAGGCCTAAGAGTGGCTTGCGGAACTCTGAGCTACCTGCTACGAGCTGCTGCTCGCTGGGTGTGTGCAGTGTGTGGACTGTGTTCGAGCAGAAACACGTATGCACACGTGCACAATGCCTGTCTTTTCAACAGCCATCAGAACCTGAGGAGGCCACAGGCACAGATGTCGCGGCGCCCAAACCTTCACAGTGAACTTCATGCAGGCAGGGAAGCTGTAAGCGCTCTACTTCGGATCTGACTTGGGGCCCTCCCTGCATGTCCATCCAGCCTCTGAGCAGGTGTTGATGCTAAAGTTAAAACCAGACTCTACTCTGGGAGGCTGAGGCAGGAGGATCAGGAGTTTCAGCCCAACATAGGCAGTTTAGCAATGTAGTGAGATTCTAGCTCAAAATTAAAAAATAAAAATATAAGTCTGGGCATGCAGCTCAGCATGCAAGCCCTGAGTTCAACCTCCGGTACTAGGAGGACCAGGGAGCTGCTGAGTCTCTCAAATGCCATTGCTGACCTGCCCATCGGAGCTCACCTTTGGGCCTGTGCTCCTGGATTTTAAAAATTGGGACATCTCTAAGGCCAGAAAAGACAGCAACCAACAGCCCAAACCTGGGCTGTGAAAGCAGGCGTTCCTGGGTAGGGCCTGCTCCAGGTCACGTGGTAGAGGACGCCCAAGCTCAAACATGGTGGCCTCCATGCCTGAAGTGGATCCACAGTGGTGCTCGCCGAACTTGCTCACATAAAGTAGGCCATGCGTCCTCGTCACAGGGGACCCAGTTGAGAGACGGTGTTCCAAGCCACTTTGTGTCTCGCTTCCATGGCTGCTTCTGGGACAGCGGTGTCCAGGTACTGCAGAAGACGGACAGGAAACCAGTGCAGACCAAAGTGAAGCGGGTCTGCCTGCAGGGCTGAGGGCCGTACCTGCTGAGATCAGGGCAAGAATCCAGCTCCAGATCGTTGGGACACTACCCACGTATCCCCGGGGCACCAGATTGGGCTTTTGACCTCCCAGGAGTTGTCTTCTAATAGAGTGGACAAGTCCCAAAAGATACCGAGGAGGTAGTGGTCAGTGTGGGCCCATTTTATACATGGGTATGCTCTTTGAAGACACAGTCCCTGTGTGCATTCTTTGTATTTGGGGGGTGGGGGTAGGCGTATATAGAAATTCTGAAAGAATATAGAACAAAATTTGGAATGACAAAAAAGGAGCCCCAAAGCTTATGCTTTCCCCCATAAACCTTCCCAGAGCCAAGAGGAAATAAAGTTCCTTGCAGATAAAGGCAGCTCCAGGCAGAGGCCGGGCACAGTCTACGGGAGGGCACAGCCGCTCCCAGTGTGTGCTGGCAGGCGTCCCTCACTTTCACCTGACCGCCGATGGGTAGACCCGCACCCTGGGGTGGGCGCTGGGCCCAGGAGCTGCGCCAGGCTGGGGTGGGAGCACGGGATGTGGCCCGAGGAAGCCAGGCTCCACCCGGAGAGGAAAGCATGCACCCGGCCAGCAGGACAATGGTCCTGGGCTCCAAAACAGGAAGCAAGCCCCTAAACACTGCGCTGTCACACGAAGGGTAGAGGAGGCTTGCGCGAGGCGGCCAGCTGGAGCTCTTGGTCCCAGTTCAGTCTTTCAGGTCAGACCCAGCCAGCCTCTGGGGTCACCTTCTCCCTGTGACCAAGGATCCTGGGCCAGCACTGAGGCCCCCCAGGCGTGGCAGGGTGATATCCATAGGCCTGGGACTCTGGGGCAGGCCTGGGCAGGGTGTGCACTGCTGTGCAGTTTGAAATGTGTCCCTGCACAGCGAGGCTTGAGCCACAGGGCATCTGAGTGCCGGAAGCTGGCCCAGGGAGGGGTGCACTTCCTTTCTGGTGCTCAGACCCTACTCCCGGATGGGCCCCCAAGCCAGCCATTGTCTGATGTCCAATGACAAGCCAGCTCCAGGGCCAGCAGCCTGCCCTCCAGCCCTACTTAGCTGAGGACACACAGCTGCCTGCAGCTCACCCTGTGGCTCCTGTGGCTGGGTGTGGGTTGGCAGGCCTCTTGGGGGCCTCCACACTGACTTCTGCCGTGTGACATGAGCTACAGCAAGTCAGGAAGCCTGTGGATCCGATGGCAGGAAAGTGGCGCTCATGTGGGGAGACAGCCTGGAAGCAGAGAGCCCAGCTGGAGGGAGGGGGGCGATTGGTGAAATCCACTCCCTGACTCCTCCCCCGCCTTCCCCCAGGCCCCCTGTGGCCTCCTCATTCAATGCAGACTGTCCTGCAGAGTCCTGATCCATCCTCACCCAATCTCCACCCCATCTCCTTGGGCCTTGCAGGATTCACCAATTCTGGAAAGGTTTGCCTGGGTCAGAAACTCCCAACACACCCACCTGAGCAGGGCGGGACAGCCTGCTCTGTCCTTTAGATCCTTGGCTCCAGTTGGACTCTACACACTCATTAATTTGTTTCCATTTATTTGGTTCTTTGTTTTGTTTGAGGGGGATTGTTTATTTTTTGGTAGAGGGTCTTGCTATGTAGCTCAGTCTGGTCTTAGACTCACTTGTAGCACAGGCTGGCGTTGAACTGACAGCAGTCCTCCTGTCTCAGCCTCCCAGATGCTGGGATTGCAGGCATGGGCCACCCCCACACCCAAGCGTCTTTGTTTTTTTGAGATAGGATCTCTGTTTCGGGCTGGCCTTGAACTTACTACGCAGGCCAGGATGGTTTAAATGTGAACTGGAACTCATGGCGATCTTCTTGCCTCCCCCAGCCCCATCCCCAGGGGCTGGGATTACAGTGTGCTCCACCATGCGCAGCGTTACATTCATTAATTTAGAAAATCATTTCTGGGCACTGCCTGCCACTGTTGCATTCAGGAACACTGTGTACCACTCCCGTTGCCAGCCTGCACAGTTCAGTCTACAATCAGAAATCAGTCTACAGATCAACACAGTTGGAAACTGTTTCTCTGTTGGCATAGAAGTGGGCACAGGAGGCAGCCCAGAGGGCGCAGGGCTGTGCTGAGGGAGGAGGGTGGCAACTGTGGGGATCGATGGGAGGCACAGCTGCTGTGACTCCTATGAGGTGGGGGACTCCTCAGCCGGGGCGGGCAGTGTGGAGCAAGCACAGAGCGAGGGTGATGTCCGGCCAGGGCCTGCGAGGCCTGCCGAGTTCTCAGCTCTGAAGACTGCAGGAGACACACAGGGTGGACAGCAGGAGATGACACGCTGTGGCCTGGCAGGAGGCTCTGAGGTGCCCAGCCAGGGAGTGGAGCGAGAGTTAAACTCCAGAAAGTAAATTGAATGCTGGAGAGCATGCAGCGGGGAGCGGAGAAGAGTGCCCCAGATGGACCTCAGGAGCTGCAATCTCAGACCGTTCTGGGCAAGGGGGTAATGGAAGGAACTGCTCCTTAGGGAAAGAGAACAGCAACAACCACAGGGACCGTGGGAGAGCCAGGATGCCCTCGGCAGTGGATACTGAGGGGGCTGGCCACTCGAGGTCCAGCACCTGTGACCAGCGCAGCTCAGTGAGGCTTGGAAGCCGCCCGTGATTTGCGCATTCGGGAGGTGAGCAGCAGAGCCAGGGAGGGGCAGGGAGCAGCTGGCTAGTGCTTCCATTTCCGACTCCATGCGAAGCCTTTTGCTTGGGTTTCTCAGGTAGTGTTTCCAACGCCCCTCAGTCAGTGTTAGCTAAGACTTAGCTGTCATGGGCAGCTAACCCAAGCCCTGTGACAACCACATGAGGGAGTTCTACTGTCACCATTCTTAAGTAGGGTTAAGCAGCTCACCCAAGGTCACCCAGCTGGCGGGCGGTGGGGATGGGATGCCTACCCAGACGGTCCAGCTGGAGAGCCTGGCTCTGGAGCACATGCTGCCAGCCTCCTCTCTTAGACTCATCTTCATCCTACACACAAGAGCACAGGTCCACCCCGTGCGGCACGTCCAGGACCTGCGCCTCGGAGGCAGGGTGGCCCAGGCTTGGCAGAGTGAGCAGTGACAGCTGACCCAAGCCCAGGGATCTGGGAGGGCCTATGAGGTCAGGTGGTGGATTAACTAGCCATCAGCTTAGAACACCCAGCTGAACCGAGTCAGGCGGTGCTGGCTGTGGAGGGCCCGCCTGAGGATCGCTGCCAGCAACTCAGAAGCAGAACTGGAGGGAAGACGGTGCGCTGCTGATCCTCCTGGGGGAGTGTTTTGTGCTGGCTTTCCTGATATGAACTGAGCCATTCTCATCATCAGAGGAGCTCGGGTCCTTGCTGTCACTGAGGATGGCTGCGGTTCTCTTCAGGGAGCTCGGTCCTGACCTTGAGCATCACTTCCTGGCTCCGGTGCAGATCCCTCGGTCACCGGCACAGACCCTCCATCCCACTGGCACAGACTTTCCAGCTTCCACCACCGGCCTTTGGGCCTTCCCAGTGCAGATCCTTGACACAGACTTGTGTGAGGCATTGTTGTGGACGCCAGCTGGATGGATTCTTTGGGTCCCTAGTGTGTGGACAGTCCTCATGTACTCTTAACGCTTGATTTTAGGATTCTATTACAAAGTAGTCCTATAAATTATGTGTCCTGTACTAAATCTGTTGCCTCGCTAACCCTGACTACAACGGTGGCAGCGCCTGGAGATGCAAGGAGGAGGCAGGCAGCACCATGCAAACGGCAGCCTTGCCTGGGCCACGGAATAGACGGACTCCGTCTCCACTGCACCTCGGGCTCACTGGTGCTCCTCAGGACCCTGGCACGGGGACAGGGCTCCTTTCCTTCTTTCTTTCTTTCTTTCTTTCTTTCTTTCTTTCTTTCTTTCTTTCTTTTTTTCTTTTTCTTTCTTTCTTTCTTTTTTTTTTATACCGGGATTGAACTCAGGACCTTGTGCTTGCCTGGCAAGCATTTACTCTACTGAGCCATCTCCCCAGGCCTTTTCCTCCTTTCTTCAAGGAAGTCATGCTGCCTCCCCCCAGTGGCAGGCAGTGCTGGCTCCGCAGAGACTAAGGAGGCCCAGGTGGCGCTCGGCAGAGTCTGCCCTGCACACAATTTATGTTCATTGTGATTCGCCCGCTATTTACTCCATCCCCACGGGTGCAGAGCTGGCTGAAGTCACACCTGATTGTCACTTCCCGCCTCATCCTCAGCAATTACCTTCCAGCCTGTGGTACATACGCCAACATAAATTGCTCTCCAATAAGCAAGTCCCTTGGGAGCCTTATTTATCACTTGGGAGCATCATGAAATAATCGCACAAATTCATCATGCCGTATTCTGCCCGGAGACTCGAAAGGGGATTCCCATTAGCTTTACCCGGCACAGCCACTGTGTGACTTCTGCCCGCTTCTTTGCATAACCAAGAGAACATCCCACGGGTCACTCCCGCACCTCAGCAGGCGCAGCGGGAGCGCCCCCTCCAGCATGGTCCTCATGCTTTCTCTTGTTCGGCTGGAACAGGTTCCTCTGCCGATGCTCACCCGCTCGCTCCTCACCCACTTGCAGCAGACCTCGAGCCCACGCTGGGAAGCGCCTTCCCTTTGTGTGTGGTGTTCTTTCCTCACAGTCCCCTCACATGGGCTACTCGCAGCTCTCAACCTATATCTGTGCCCGAGGGTCCCCTAACGTCACCGCCAGGGTCTGTGGGTGCTTGCATCTCCTGGGTGGCCCCCTGCCCTGGGCATCGCCGAAAGGCTCTGGTCCTTCGGCCTCCTCGGTTGAAAGATGTCCTCTCTGCTTGCTGATTTGGGGCAGGGGTGTCTTGGAGTCAGCTTTTGTGCTAGATGGAGGAGTGATTATGCTGCTGTAATAGAAGGGCTCCAAGAAACTGCCACCAAACCTGTATTCCCTCGCCTGTAGCAGTGTTGGGGTGAGAAGACAGTTTGGGTCCTCCATGTGCTCACCCCAGAACGCTGGTTCTCTCTGCGTTCTGCTCCTCGGTCTTTGGTGCATTGTTAAAGCCATATCCCGGCTTCTCTAACATCTGGGTTTGAGCACAGGAAAGTGGCCCATCGTCCATGTGGCAACCACCTAGGCGTGAGAATTCCCCTCCTCTTCCAAAGTGTGTTCCCTGAACAATATCCTGCCGCCTGTGCTCAGCGTAAAGTCTGCTGTGTGTAGGGAATGGGGTGAGTGGGTTTTGTAGGCATCTAGCTCTTCCCACGCCCTGTCTTTGGCTGGCTGCTTCCAATTCAACTGCTGAGAGCCCAGCACGGCCGGAGGGGAGGATCCCTTCACTGTAAGGCTGCTGGACAGTGAGGCACAAACCAGAGTGGCCAGCTGGGGGAGGGGGAGG
>NW_004524702.1:956998-976846 GCF_000260255.1 Octodon degus
TCCACAGGCAGCCACTGGTCCACCAGAGAATGTCAAGTTCCTCCCTGACCACATGGTTGGTGGTTAGAGGCTAGCCATTTCCACCGCCTCCCCCATGACCATCAGCTTTGTCCCGGATGACCTCTGGGGCCACCTAATGACTGAGATTCTTCTCTCCTGCAGCTCCAGAGCAAGCTTTTAAAACATAAACCTGAACCTGCCATGTTTCAGCTCAGAATTCCCCGGTGGCTTCCGTTTGAGTCAGGAGGATAAGTCAGAGCACACACAAGGCTTTCTTGGTCCCTTTCCTCCCTCCAGGGACACGATACTCAACCCTCGCAGCTCAAGGGTTTATTCAGGCCTGCATTTCAGTTCGTGGTCTGCTGACTCCCCCGCAGGCAGCAGGGTGGAGGGGCTGGCACAGGACAGCTGCTCACAGCAAGGCAGACAGGAAGTGGAGTAGCGCAAGGAGCAGAAGATGAGCCCTCCCAGGCCGCACCCAAGGTGCCTGCCGCCTTTTCCCATCAGACCCCACTTCCTGATAGCAGGCGAGCCGTGCACCCTCGATCCACCACCACTGGGGCCTCTAGCAGGAGCCTAGCCTGAGCTGTCTCCTACCAGCCCTGTCTGCCGCCTCCCATCTCATCTCTGACGACGCCTCTCCTGCCTCCCACACCCCACTGCTGCCTCTGCACCCCATGCCTTCCCAGAGCTCCCCGTGGTGCTGTCCCTCACTCCTCTGGCCTAACCCTCAATGTCCCCTTCTGGGTGAATGTTCCCGGGTAACCCACAAAACAGCAATCCCAAGGCAGCTGTGTGGGCGATCCAGCTGTGTCTGTCACGTGTCCATGTGTGATCTGCGCACTCAGCCCTTCTCACCTGTTCGGCCTTCCTGATGGCTCCAGGCATGTGGTTTGGATCCAAATCCCCCCCCCCCAGGCCCCTGTGCACCGAGGTGGAGCTTCAACAAGATAACTGACTACACCACAGCCACTCCCCACCAGCAGCTTGGCCCCAGGATGAACTCCCAGCTCAAGGCATGGGGGGGGGCTGGGCTGAGGGAGGAGGCAGCAGTCACTGGCGTGACCTAGAAGGGTGGGCGTGTATCCTCAGCCCTTCCTCTGGTCTGGCTGCCTCCTTCCCTCTCTGCTTCCTGGTTTCCAGGCAGGGAGCAGCTCTCCTCTGCCAGCTCTTCAGCCACGAGGTCCTGTGCCACTCTCCTCAAGCCTGGCGTGGAAAGACCTTCCGTGGCCCGGAACCTCTGGAACAGGAGCCCAAATGTGTCTTTCCTCCTTCGGTTTGTGCCTGCTGAGAACTCTGTCCAGCAGTGTGAAGCTGGCTCACATAGAAACACGGCGACTCTTACTTCCACTTTCTGGAGGGGGAAACTGAGTCACAGCAAAGCTAAGCAACTTGCCCAGGCCACATGAGAACTGGCAGGACTAGGATTTAAATGCCACAGCTTGATTTCAGAGCCTGACCTCACCCTTATGTCCCTGCCACCCTCTCTGCGAGTACTGATACTGAGTACTCTGCCTCAACAGTGGAGACAATTCCAAAAGTCCGTGTGCTTTCTAACGATTTCGGATTTGCTTGGAGTTTACTCTGCTATTAGGTTTTTAGTGCTGGTTTGGCCTTGTGCACACCTGTGTGTGCTTACTCACTGTTCTGGGGCTTTCCTTTTACGCATTTTCTAGCACATGGACACAGTCCGCTGTGGTTGCCCTGGCCACGGGAGCAGGTTCTGTGCACTCCCACCCTCACTCCTTCACACCCCTGCCCCATGCCACTGTCCTGGTGCTCCTGGCATGGCTCCCTTGCTCAGCCATCTGCCCGTGTGTGGCCTTGGGCCCTAGATTCCGAGCACTGCTCCCTAAGGGTCACTGCAGGCAGGTGCCCCTAGGCTCCTCCTGGTCTTGTCCTCTCCGTGGACACAGGGCTGCCTGGCCTCCAGCTTAAGTGCCGGGTCCATGGCAGCACCAGACTCCAGCAGCCTGCAGGGGCAGGCTGGCCTCTGGCCCCTCCAGGCACACACCTCTTGCCTGTGAAGCAGGGCTCAGAAATGCAATAAGACAGCCGGAGGGTGAGGTGCCGCACGGAGCCCTGCAAGGTGACCCAGAGCCACCGCTGTGGACGCCAGGCCAGCACAGCCTTTCCAGGGCTCCTGGGCCCCAATGGCCTGAATTTGGCCCCTGGAACTTAGGGGTCCTGCAGGGTCTACTCCAGGGTCCTGGCACAGGACTGGATGCTAGCAAGCCTCCTGGGAGGTCCCTGGGCCACCTCGCTGCCTGAGCTGTGGCTGAGGAAAGTGGTTGAGACAGAGGTGCTGGCCGGGCCCCAGGTGGACAGTAGGCATGCTGGGCTCGAGAGATCCAGGTGCGGGCTGAGGTGGCTCAGAGGCTGCAGCAGGAGCTGAGCAGGCCTGGGTCACTTGGTCCAGGCGGTGTCTGGGCTGAGGAGAGGGCAGGCAGGGTGAGGGTGAGGCAGCTGCTGCTTGCATGGCTGGTGCAAGAGAGCTGGGTGTTCAGAGGCTGCTGACTGCCTGCAGGGTGCGGACAAGCCCCCAGCCCACCTCAAGGGCCTGGCAAAGGGGCCCCATCTGTCGGCAAGAGGGTCTTTATGCAACTCCACACAGAGGTCACTTGTTGGGGCACCCAGCCAGGAGGTGGGGCGTAGGTCCCCCAGGACACCCCATGGGGTGGGGTCTCCTCCCTGGGGAGGCACAGTGCC
Source organism: Octodon degus (assembly GCF_000260255.1). Classification (NCBI taxonomy): domain Eukaryota; kingdom Metazoa; phylum Chordata; class Mammalia; order Rodentia; family Octodontidae; genus Octodon; species Octodon degus. The sequence goes on from NW_004524702.1 coordinate 959,708, forward strand.
TGCCCCCGCCATGATCCTTAGAGTACAGGGTGGAGACCACACCAGGGGGGAGGCCTAGCTGACCTGGGGTCCAGCCTGTCACCCAAGAAGCATCCCACATGACCTCAGTTCCACCCAGGACTGTCCCCACGGCAGCCCTCAGGAGAGCCGTGTACTCGAAGCCCTGGGAACACGGTGGCACTGGCACTGGAGGTCCTTCAAGATGACCCCCTTGCTGCCTCCAGAGAGCATCTAGCAGGCATGGATTCATCCTCAGAAAACCACACCTGGCTTTGCGCAAGAATGGAGTCAACAGTCTACAGCCAGGACTGGGACCCGGCTCCATGTAAAATAAGCTTTCCTATTTTTATAAAAGTTCTACAGCTTTACATTTAAGTTTATGGTCCATTTTGAACACATTTTTGTATAAGGTAAGACTCTGATATTAAGGTCATAAATTTTTTGCTTCAGTGCTGTTTGTTAGAAAGGCCCAATCTCCCACTGATTATCTTTGTCTTCTTATAGAAAGAAAAATCAGCTTTTTAAAATTAATTTTATTGAGAATCAAATAGCAATGAGACAGTTTCAAAACAGGTTAGTAGGACAGTTACAATAATTAATACATTGCATATTGTTGTCTTCGTAGTAGTTATTCCTAGTACAAGATGCAGACATGATATCCTGTCCAAACACTTTTAGTACAAACCTTTCTTAATGTCTATTAGTTAATGTTAATGTAAAAGAAAATATTTAAAAATAAAAATCTTTTAAGTTTCTGGGGAGGAGTTCATCCAAAAAAGGAAGTAAAATCGAGTGTCTCCACATGGGTCCGGCTGGCGTCCTCTCTCACCTCGGCTTGTGTTCCACATTTGCCTTGTCCTCTGCATGTTTTGTTCGACTTACACCGAAGTCAGTCAGCTTTTGCAAGTGCCTGCCTGAATGGTGCTGCCGCTCCCACCTCAGGGGCTGCTCGGCACACCAGCCGGTGGATGCTCAGGCGTGTCTGCTGTCCCGCCTCCTTGCAGAACTCACGCGGTGCGCTCTTCCTTAGCCTTCTGCGTGTACATCATTGCGGCCCCGGGACGTAGATCAGCCGGTCCCGTCCTTTGCCGTCCCTGGCCTTTCTGTCTCTTCTCTGGCTGCTCCGCCAGCAAGGATTGCAGCACTCTGCTGGGTGCGACACGGCACCTGCGCCCACTGCTGAGCTGCAGGCTGCGGCTGCGGTCCTCCACTGGTGGGTAGAGGGTTACTTGCAGGATTTCTGTCTATGCTCTTTGTTGAATCCCTATCCCCAGTTTTCTTTGTGCTTTTATTTTTGTAAATCATAAGTGGGTGTTGAATTCTGCCAAATGCTTTTCTGTACTAATTGATTGCATGGTTTTCATCTTCGAAAAGTTAATGCAATGTGTTACATGATTGGTTCAAATATTAAATCACTACTGCATCCTGAGAACAAACTCCACATCTTTTTTTTTTTTTTTTTTTTTTTTGTGTGTTTGGTGCAGGGTCTCACATGCATCTCAGACTTGTACTGATCCTCCTGTTTTCAGCCTCCCCAGCACTGGCATTACAGGCGTGCGCCACCACATCCAGACTCGGTGGCAGCTCACACACCCAGGGTGGTGCTGGAGATCGGACCCCGGTCCCTGCGCTTGCCTAAGCAGGCACTTAGTCCACTGAGCTATCTCGCTGGCCCAATACCGTCTTAATATAAAAGGCTTTTTCACCTATTAATAAATTCTATTTTCTAGTGTTTTGTTCAGGATTTTTGTATCGACACTCACCAGGTGTGCTGATTGTGGTGTGTGGTAATGTCTTACTTCAGGACAACACTAGCTTCGTGCAATAAATAGCAAAGTGTCTCTCCTCTGTTTTCCAGAAGGAATTTGGATAAGTTAGTCGGACCACCTGGTAGGGCTCTCCAATGGAAACAGCCGGGCCTAGGCCTCCTCTCAGAGTTTGCAGATTATGGGCTGGTATGCTCACTGGCCGAGGGCTGAGCCCTCGCTTGTGTCACCATTGTGTGAGAGGCGACCCTTCGGCCCTCACCTCAGCAGCTGTATGCAACTCAGGCCCTGCAGGGCTCCCTGGGGCCTGGCGCCACATCCTGATGTGAGTCATCTATGTCTCCTTGGCTTCCTTTTCAGTCAGCTTTGCTAGAGGTTCGTAGGATCACCCCTTGGCTTCCTCGACACACTCCGCTCTTTCTTGTCCTAAGTGCCATTGACTTCTGTCTGCTCTTAGGTTATTCTCCTTCACCACTCGCTTCAGGGTCTCTGCGCCCATCCCCTGGGTAGGGGTGCGCAGGCACCTCTCCTCTCCTCTTCTCCCCTGCACATGCAGTGCCGCCAGTTCCCGCCTCAGCCTTGCTGCCGTGTCCTGCAGTGTGAGCTGTGTGGTCACTGCCACGCCTTCCTGCATGTCTTTATTTCCTCTGTAACTCCTGCTTTCCGCTCAGTTTGCAAGTGTCGGGAGGTTTGTCAGTGCTCTTTCTGTCCCTGCTGTCTGGTGAGATCTCGCTGTTGTGGGAATGCTCTGCACGGGAGGCTGGCTCTTGTTGAGGTCTGTTGCAATGACCCAGGACGTGACTGATCTGTCTTGGCCCGTCCTGTGCACAACCCGCTATTTGGAGGAAGTGGTCTGTAAACACGTTGGGCCTGTTGGCTGGTTGTGTTTGCGTCCACTAGTGTCTTTTCTCGTTCAGTTGAGGTTTTCCTGGTTCTCAGCACGATGAGTCATTTTCTACTGAAGCCTGCATACTTTCGTAGGGTCAGTCCTGGTGTGGCCGCAAGCACTATTTTCAGTTGTCTTAGGGGTGAGGAAGCCTTGGTTGGAGCAGAAGTCCCAGCTGCCTCCTCTGCTTTCCCCGCCGCCACCCTGGGGAGAGCCCCTCATTCCAGCCGTGACAGCGTGAGTTCCAGGATGCCACACTGGCCTCGCCAGTGGGAGCGAGTGACCTAGTCTACAGTGTCTGGGTCAAGCGGGGCAGCCAAGTTGTTGCCCAGAACTTCCCGTCTTCCTGCTAGTCTGCAGCTCTACACTCCACTGGCTGAAGAGGGCAGGCTTTTGCTGGGCTTTTCCTGTCTGTGGCCTTGGGATTTCTGGATTGCCAAGCCTCGTGGGCATGAGGAAAGGAGAGAACAGGGATCTGTGGCGTGCCCCTCTGCGTCCCCAGCCCCAGCTGGGCTGCCTTTTTTCTCCACCGCCACAGTCCTTTTATGTTTATCATGGGCAATGTCTGCGATTCCTAAGTGTGCTTAGTGGAAGAATAAATAGACTTCCACTCCATCCTTTTTCTTTTGGTGGAACCGGGGATTGAACTCAGGCCCTTGCACTTGCCAGGCAAGCACTTATTCTACTGAGCCATCTCCCCAGCCCCAAATGGACACCACTCCATCCTCATGGAAGTTCAAGGAAAACTTTGTGTTCGTTTTCTTTTTGCTGTGTGTTTTGAAAAACTTGAAAATTTTCTAGAGATGAAATGGTACTTTTTAAGCTTAGCATTATAATGTGAATAGTATTTTAATGGCTGAAGGATATACTAGCACATTGCTATCCAGTAATTTCCAAGCCATTTTCTTCCTAACCACTTGATTTTTTTCCCAGCGTCTTATCATGTGGCTCCTTTAGCTCTTGTCTTGTTACATATGGCTCGTTTCCAAGGGTCTGTGATGTCAGCACAACCACAGTTAACATCCTTGTGTGATCATTTTTATTTCTTTATTTGGAAGTTAGCTTTCAATATCATTCTTAGGATGGAGTTGTTGAGTTGAAAGTTTAGAACGCTACACTCTCCTTAGAGGACAGTTTGGGGTTTGGCTATAAGCCACACGGGTGGAAGCAGCCTGCAGCGCCGGGCTCGGAAGGCTCCGATGCCTTCGCCGCGCTTTCTGTTTGAGACTGAGAGTGCCGCTGGCCCAACTACCAGTGTGGCTTTTGTGACCTTCTATTAACCTGCGAGAACGTCATCAGCATCTACGGGTGTTTGTGTCCTCGAGCATCACCTCCCGGAGCCATCAGCAGATCCCCGCATCCCTCGTGCGGGTTTCTGAGCGCGGGGCGAGGACTCGGCCTGAATTCCTTCGCAGCCCTCCCGTGTGCTGTGCTCACAGTGCTTTATAACCTCTGTGGGTCATGAGGAAACCTGGGCCACGCCTGTGCCAGTCACACCGGCAGCCTGCAGCCCAGTGTGATATCTAAATTTGAATTAGCTGGTATTAAAAATTCAAGTTCTCACTCCCTACACCAGTGCTTGGGGGCATGGTGGTGGATCAGAAAGGCTAGAAATTTTCTGCCACAGCAAAACTTCTGTTGGACCACACCGTGACTCGGTGTCTCCCCACCTCTGTTTCATGGTCATCATTCTACGGCCAACATGGGGCCCTCCTGCGGAGCCTGAGGGCATCACAGCCAGGACGACCCTTGCCAGGTGCCGGGCACTAGGCCGAACACCCCATTTTGGAACAGCCCCATGTACGAGCTCAACTTCGTGCACAGCAAGGATTCCTGGTGATGAAAGTGCTCTCCCACGTGCTGCGAGCAATTTGGTCGGAAGAACACTTTGGGACACTGCTGGGGCAGAGGCTAAGGCTGCACGACTGTGCCCGTGTGACACAGGGTGCCCGCCACACTGCTCCACAGCGATCTGCTCGCTGAGAAAAGGTAGAGGAAGGGAAAGGCACACCCAGGAAGAAGAAGTGCTGGTAGGGTCCTGGGCCACAGGGCAGGTGTGCCGGCCTGGCTTTTTCCCTGTAGCCCTGCTGGCAGCAGCTCAAGGAGGCGGCTGGCCACGTCCCCATGGCAGTGTCCGTCCCACACAGGGGTGCAGGCAGGTTCTTCTCTGTAGCTGCAGCTGCTCCTGCCTCAGGACACTGATCTGCAGAGTGGGCATGACGCCACCTTACATGGATAGAGGGAGGCAGGAGCTCCCTCTGTGATGCCCACCCGCAGGCCACCCAGGCAGGTGGCACCTTTGCTCCCACTGGCCTGTGATCTGGCCTGTGTCACTGGTCCACGTGGAGTGGCCTCATCTGTGTTTCCACTGAAGAAAAGGTGGCACTGTCTCAATCTTGGAATGCCTAGGAAGAGATGAGGAAGCAGCCCACGCTGCGGTCAGGGATGTTCCCTTGCCCAGGACCTGGCTCCCAGGCCTGGAGCACAGGAGGCAAAGAAAGCTCAGCGCACCAGGACCTGCTCAAGGCCACCGCTAAGAGGAAGCAGGCAAGGGCCTCGGTGATCCTGCGTGCTTCGGTGTGGGAGTCCCAGCTGCCCCAAGCAGGGGGCTTTAAAACTGTCAGGGCAAATATTCAGGAACTAACACGCCAGCTCCCCGGCTCCAGCAGTGTCATTGGCCATCTAAATTGTTAGCTTCCCTGGAACAGTGGATAAATGGCACAAGCGGGGTGCAAGCCTTTAGCAGATGTGGTCTTTGTGGCAGGAGGCTCTTACCCAAGAGGAGGGGACATGGGAAGGGAGTTGACCCTGAGCACATCCCTGTGTGTGCCAGGCAGAGATGGGCACTGAAAGAGCGGCACTACGTCTTTGCCTTCACCACCTCCTGCCAGGAGGATTACATTCCCAACTGCCAGGAGGGTGAAGGCCAAGGTCCTGGGCCCAAGGTCATAGTCAGTGGCTTCTCCATCCTGTGCTGAGCCAGGCCTTGGGATAGTTCCAGGAGGAAGGAATCATGCACAGGGAGGCCAAAGCAGGACCACAGGCCACTCTGCAAAGACTGCAGGTGTCCCTTGGGCCCTCCCAGATGCCCTCCACTAAGGCTGCAGCCACCCTGTAATGGAGCAACAACCATGCCCACCTGCTGTTGGTGACTTCCCCTGGAGGCCTCAGCAAAAGTCTCGGGCTGGGGACAGATCAGCTGCAGGCCCTGGTCAACACCCACCCTGAGAGTGGCACTGCCCCCGCAGGACTCCCTGTCGGCACCCACCAGCCCTCGTCTCACAACACTTCCCCACATCCTGCCCCATCTGCTTCTGGGAAATGCAGGAGACGGGAGAGGCATCCCTGTGCTGGGGCAGCGGCGTCTCCAGGTCAGCGTCCCTGCTCCCCGTGGACGGTCACTGAATGCCCCAGCCTGGGACATTCACCAAAGCACAGAGCGTGTGACTGTGGATAAACAGATTTGAATGTAAAAGGGTTAAATTTGAATTCCAACACCAAACTCAGACACTTAAGCCTCATCTAAGGCAGTGCTCCCCCTGACCTCACTGTGCCAGGATGACCCTGGTGCCCTCCCTGCATCCTCCAGCCCCACAGCCCACACCTCTGCCTTTGGGGAAGGAGCTGCCCCTTGCTCATGGCCATGTAGCTGCAGGGTGCACCCTATTTGTCACTTGGGGCCTGTGTGGCCCTGGGTCGTGGCCTCATGGGTCTGACCTCTGCCCAGTCCACATGGCCTCAGCTCCCTCATGCTGTGTTTCTGTCAGCACAGCCGGGCACTCTGAGCCTCCAGCACACCTAGCCCAGCCCTGACCCCACTCTCTGAACCCGCGCCACAGCCTGCATGCCCAGGCGTCCCGTGTGCCTACCTGGGCACCATGGTAGCTTCTGACCAGGACCTCCATATCGGGGCAACCAGTCCACAAGAGACCCCAAGTCCCTGCTGTCAGCATTGGGGTACACCAAGACCTGTCCCCTGAATTCTCCCTTCTGCCCACTTCCTATGAGCTGGATGTGTCCACCACCACGTGTCCCCAGCACATCACAGTGGCCACGCTATAAAGGAGGGCCCTCAAAGAACTCATGAGGTACAACTAGGTCCCGTGTGTGACCTCTGACCTGGTTGGGCCAGAACCCGGAGGAGAGGGGACAGGATACAGCCACGCCCAGTGGGCGACCACATGGTGACTGACCGGGAGGAAAGCTCTGCTGGCACCTGCATGGAGATGTGTGTGCGCCACAAGGCCAGAGAAGGAGTCTGTACAGACTGTGAGATGCACAGAGTGGACTCGCAGAAAGCGTGGGTGGACTTTCCCTCCTGCTCCAAGGTCACCACACAGGGCCAGCCTAGGCCACCAGTCACTTGGTCACCCCCACAGAGCTCCACTCCGGCCCCAGGGACAGCCTCCCCTTCCCTGTCTCCACGCGAGCCGCCTCCCAGCTGGAGAGACGAGGGCAGCTCTGTCCCCCGATCATGGCTGCGCTCAGCCAGCTCTGCACTGGGCCCAGCTGGCTCCCCATGGCTCTGTGCAGAGGGACGTGTCCTCTGGATGCCCTGGCAGGTGGGAGCCTGCTCCCGGCCTCTGCCCCTTCTGAGGTAGGGACAGGCAGGCACAGAGGCTCAGCACCAGAGCAAGCCAGCGGTGCCCACAGCGCAGTGGGCACATGGTGCCTCGCGCGGAGCCGGAGAGCAAGTGCTGAGGGCCCCCCTGAGCGAGACGCTGGCCCGGCATGGGCACCATGGGTAACTTGGCTCCCTGGGTCACTGGGGAGTGGAAGAGGGTGGCAACAGGACAGAGGGGCTGGGTTTTCTCACAGGACTGCGGTGCGTTTCCCGAAGGCCTTAATTATTTCCTGAGAAGATATTCCAACGGCCCAGACAGCTCGTTCTGAGATGGCCTGAAATATGTCCCGGCACGGCAGCTTTGTCAAGGAGGACCGCACACGGCAGGCAGGGTTGGCTGGCCCCACACGTACACTGCTCTGGGGGCCAGAGCCTGGGAGGCGGGGAGGCCGGGCAGGCACACAGCATCTTGACCCAAGCAACCCCAAGCAGCCATGAACAAATCGGCCTTCAGCCCATGCACTCTGCAGGATGGGTTCTCAGGACAGTAGGAGCTGCTGCCACAGAGACACTGGGGAGGCCCTCCTCACTGCCTGGCCCCACTCCTCCCTGCTCTGCAGGGAGGGAGAAGACCTGTGAAGCCCTCCCTGCTCCTGCGACGTGGAGCTAACTGTGGGGCAGGGCAGGGGCTCCGCAGGCAGCTGGAGCTGAGTCCCTCTTGGGGTCAGCGCTTGGGGCCCAGGTCAGTGGAGAGGAGGCCGGAGAACACCAAGGGTAGAGGCCTCTGGACCCACACAGGGACCAGCACCAGGAGGGAGGACACACGTGGTCAGGCCCTCAGACCCCAGCCAGAAAGTGGTTCCTGTGGGGCAAGGATGAGTAGGTGCCCAGGAGTGTGAGACCAGCAAGGCACTCAGAGAGTGTCCATCACAGCCGGCCACAAGAGTCAGTGACCAAGATGAGGGGACAGGCATACCTCCAACTGGCACGTAGCAGGTGACAGGCTGGGGTCTGGTCCCTGTCCCCTGTTTAACCACATTGGGGTAAGCATGGACACACATTTACCACAGTGGGCCCAAGTCAACTGGCCGGGCATGTAGACTGGACCTGGGCACTCAGAAACCTCGATTCTCAGGATTGGGTGGTTTGTGTGAGTCCTAGCACATCGTCCTGCCCACAGGACATTTTTGCAAACCCTAGCATGAGTCCAGTCTGCTGGGGTCTTTCACATCACAATCCTGGTCCCCAAAGCATTGGCCCACACAGAACAGGAGACGTGAACCACATGCAGCCCTGCCCCCAGGCGTTTTCGAGGATGCGTGGTGAATACAGCAGCATTTAGAAGGTTCACGCTGTATGTGAAGGACTGTGACCCCGCCAGGGCTGGAGACAGCAGGCAGAGGCCAAGTGCGACGGCCGAGTCCTCGTGGGCATCTGGGGGTCGGCAGGTGTGGGAGGAAGCCTAGGCAAAGAAAACTGTGCAGGCTCCTGGTCCCGGTGCACTCAGACCTCTGAGGCGTCAGCTCGGGTCTGGCCACACAGGCTGCAGCAGGAGCAGCCCAGGTCTCCCACCGGGCCCAGCTTCCTGTGAGTTGGTCCAGCCTTTCCGCCAGAACACAAGCTCCTTGTCTCCCACAGGCCGGCCTGGGCTGGTGCGGAGCAAACCTCGGTCAATATTTGCAGATTGTCTGCTGGGAATCCAGCCCACCTGAGCCTCCATTCAGATCTCAGTGCCGCCCAGGCATCAGCCCCTGCCCACCATGGGGACAGTGCTGTCCTCAGCACAGTGAGGCCGGAGCCCACCTGGGATGGGGCTGCAGAGCTCAGCACCAGACCTCTTGTGGATGCCACCTCTTGGTGTCCCCGGACACGCGGGGGGAGCTGGCTCACTGGACAGACAGGGTCCTCGCCCGCAGCCAGGCTGGAAGGGAGGCAGGAAGTCAAGCGGGAGCCCAGGCTGCAGCGCTGGGGCCCTGGCCCTCTGCCGCCGGGAAACAGCCTCCTTTTGTGCCTGACCCTGGCCAGCCGCCAGGCTTCCAGAGACCCCTGTGACGCCTGGGGGAAATGTGCTGGTGGCACAGGCTGGCGCGTGGGGCTGTGCTCAGGGCCACGGCACTGACGTCTTTCCCACGCCCGGGGAGTGGGCTGCATGTGTGGGGCCGCAGGGCCTGCAGGGTGCCAGACTGTGGGGACAGGATTCCTTTACCCTAATCCTGGCTCTGTCTGGCCAAGGGCGCGGTTTCCTGCAGGGACAAAGAGAGGATGGAAAGGAGTAAGGCCTGACTGCCTCGCTGTAAATCTTCACAGCAGTCCTTGGAGGGGTTGCTTTATAGGTGGGGAAACCGAGGTCCAGAGAGGTTTGATTTTGGGTGTGTGGGGCGCTGAGACTGGACCCAGTGCCTTTGTGCTGAGCTACATCACAGCCCTTCCAATTTATTTTAGTGAAACAGGCTCTCACTAAGTCGGTGGGGCTGGGCTCAAACTTGTGAACCTCCTGCTTCAGCTTCCCAGCCTGACATATACCAGCTTCCAAGAGGCTAATCCTGTTCAGAGTCACACAACTGGAATGGCTGGGACCAAACTCAGCCTGTCACCTCCAGCAGTCAGGCTCTTCTTGGGCACCGGGCTCTACTCCGTCTCCTGGGGACAGAGACAGCCACACCTCACGCTTCACTTCCCGCTCCAGCGAAGGTGACCAGTGGTGACCAGGGCTGAGGATGGAAGCAGCCGGTCAGCTCCTTCCTTGCTCCTGGTATGCATGGAGCTGCTGCCTCAGTCCAAGCCCATAGTCTGAGGCCAGAGGAGAAGGCCTCTCCTGTCCTGCTGTCCATGATTCCTACTGTGTGTGAATGGAGGTGGTGGCTGCCCTGCAGCCCGGTGGGGACACACATGGGCCCAGCAAGGTCCCTGAGGTGCCTTACAAGCTGGGACCCCAAAGGCCATCACCTCACCAGTGTGCCACAGCCCACATGGCCTCAACCTCCCTCCTTGCACGGAGCTGGAAAGCTGCCCCACCCCCAGTGCCTCTCGGCTGGGCCCCCCAAAGATCAGCACCTCAGGGCTGGGGTGCATCCTGGGGGCTGAGGGGAGCAAATGAGCTGGATAAGGCAGGCAGAGTGGGCATTAAGGGTTGGTCACCTCTGTGGGCCTTGATGCTGCAGGGCTCCCAACAAGGACCTAGGTAGTGGTCACCAGGCACTGGTTCAGGGTGCTAGGCCGGGACAGACAGGGCTACGACCTCAGCAGGGACACTTGCCTGGCTCTGATTCTTCAGTAGGTGCAGGAACAGTGGCACCCAGCAAGCAGGGCACTAAGGAGGGCCCTGCCAAGCGTGTAGTAGTCCCCACCGGACACTAAGGCTACAGGGACATCTCCCCCATTGCCAGCTTGGATAAGGGCCTTGCCCCCTTGCCTGTCCCCCAGCAAGCTCCTCGGGCACTGCAGACCAGTAAGGAAGGATCCTAGGGACCCCAGTGTAGGGGGGCTCCAAGGAGGCAGGTGAGGTACTCTTTCATAGGCCAGCCTTCCACGGAGGAGCTCCCAATCAGCTGAAAACCCTTGGGCACTGGCCTTGTCCTTGCGGCCATTGCCAGCAACTCTCATGAACACTGCTTGCGATGGGGACAGTGGATGGTCTGTAGCTGGGAGGGGACAGTGCCCTGCCCTCGGACTCAGATACCTGGGAAGCAACCAATCGCCTTGCAGACATGTGAGTGTGTGTGTGTGTGTGTGTGTGCGCGCGCGTGTGTGTGCATGCGCGCACACGCGTGTCCCTCCCACTCTGTCTGTCTGGGCCATCAGACCTCCATGGTGTCATGCTTACCCCCTGCACCTCGGGAGGGTGGGCTCTGCAGTGTCACCTACAGCCTCAGTGGCAGGAATGGAGCACACAGGCCGGCTGTCACGTGGTCACAGATGTAGACAGCAGAGGGGCCACGCACCTCCACTGCCAGCACCAGTGCTGCTCCACCCCCATGGGCCTCACAGGAGGGTGCCCACAGTGGCCCCCACTCTCATGCCAGCGCTGTGCCTGCTGAGAGGCGCCACCTCCGCCTCCCCCTTCGGGGAGCTCCCTAGTGCCAGCTCCATTCCCGCCGAGAGCTAGTCAGGTTCTCTCTTCATCTCACGGCTCCTCTCTCTGTTATTATATAAAACCATCGCAGCCCTTGAGGAGTCGGTGTCTGACACCCACAGCCACTGAATCCCCAGAACAGAGCAAGGAAGGAATGAATAGAAGGGAGGGAAAGCAGTGTTCTGTTTCAGCTGCAGCAACATGAATGGGGAAAAGCATCTGACATCACTCTTTCACATCCGGGATCTTGTCACCTCCCCCTTCATCCCTGAGCTGCCTTTCCCCTAGCGTTCTTGATGCCTCTCACAAGACATCACACCTCCTATTGTGCTCTCTAAAAAGTCCCCACCAGAGGAAGTCTCAGTGATTAGGCTTCGGGGAGAAAAGGCAGCTGCTCCTTGCTATCTCCAAGAAGCCTGTGAGTAGGAGGCGCAGGCTCCCTCTTGACGGCCTCGCGCTCACACAGGCCCTACACGAGCTTCGGTATGATCTCTCCCTTCCACGGCAGTGGCCCTCATGCAGCAAACAGCAAGCCCTGAGGATGTCGTCGACACTGCAGGGCTGGGTGCCAGGCGTTCCGGCTGAGGGAGCTTGTTCCCAGGGAGACCAGGTCAGGCACTGGCGAAGGGTGGGCATCCTGCCCATCGGGCACATGACAGGGCTCTTGCTCTAAGCATCCCCTGCCCTCTGTGGCTTCACACAATCCTCCAGACCAGCAGGGTCCCTAGGACTCCAGGAGTCAGAGGGCACAAGCCGTAGGCCTGTCCACCACTCCTTCGGGGCCTTGCCAAGGGTGCTGGTGGCAGGCGCTGAGTCTTCCAGCTGCCAGGGCTGCACTGGAAGTCTGTCCCCATGCAAGGCAAATGTGGTCCCCAGCAAACACCAGCAACATACATCACTACTGTTGAGAGTGATGGTTTCCAAGCAGGAGGGACATGGGTGGCTTTCCAGAAAGGCAGTAGCTGGGGCTCCAGGCACCAAGCCCATAGGGCCCTGAAGTCTTTGCCCTAAAACCAGTGTCACAGGATTAGTAGAGGTTCCTAGTGTGGAGACAGATGTCCTGGCTTGAAGGTTTGGTCCTCATGCCAGGGGCTCTGAAGAAGGACCACAGAAGGCTGAGTGACACTTTCTTCCTTCCTGTAGCACATGTGGACCTTGAGCACCCTTGGGGAGTGTGCCCCTGGGGCTGAGTGTGCCCCTGGGACCTGAGTGTGATCCTGGGACTAGGCTGAGTGTGCATGCCCCTGGGACTGGGCTGAGTGTGCTCCTGCACTGAGTGTGCCCAAGCAGAGCCAGAGAGGGCAGGAGATGGGTTACTCCTACCCAGCTCCTGCCCACTCCCTTTCACCATCTGACTTTCAAAACATGGCTCTTGTACAGACATGCTTGCTGCTGCGTAGTCCGTCCACCAACACCCTCCTCTGAGCTCCAGCAGGACCCAGCTTGGCTGTCCTTTGAAGCCATACCACTGGCTGGACTGAGCACTTCCTAAGCGTTTGGTTGGGTGCTGTCAATGCCCAGCAGGAAACCTACGCGGGCTCCCCACCACCCATGAGCTCAAGTCCAACCCCCTCCAGGAACAGCCAAGACCCTTCCCTACCTCCTGCGCCTGTTTCCACCAGCGCCACAGCTGGGTTCTCTCTGTGAGCTGTGGGCCTTTGGGCCCCAATGCCACCCTTCATTCGCACTGCCCTGTAGAGATGTCACCAGCCCTGCTGGAGAGCACCATGGGCTCAGACCAACACTCGAGGAGGCAGGGCCACCAAGGAGCCAGCACCCCTTTGTAGACATTTTGATCTTTCCAAAAAATAAGTTCAAGCAGGTAGGCAATGTGGAAAACATCCACAGCTGGTTTGGTTGGCCTTATACACTGGACAATCCGGAGTGTCCAGGGTCTGTTTGCTTGTTTGTTTTAGTCAATTGAACTTAAAGGAAGCAAGGCCGTAAATGTTTGTGCTCAGAGCCTAGAGACTGCGTCATTGCTCTACCCCAGGCAATATGGTCACTTATTCAGTCACTTACTCTTTCAGCACTTTGAGCCCAGCATCAAGCCAGGGCGGAAGGCAGAGACATGCGGTTCAGGCCCTGTCTTCCAGCCCACACGTGCTGGAGAAGGGGCCGTCACCTGGCCACTGAGCTGAGGACCACAGGTCGGGCTGTACAGGCAACAGGAAAGCAGAGCCCGGGTGACAACTGTGGGGCCCTAGGCAGACACGCTGCACCAGGAGGAAAGGATGGCAGCAAAGGAGGAGGTACAGGCCCGAGGAAGGCGGTGGCCGGCATTTCTCCCCGGGGCGGGCAAGCGAGGACAGACCACCCAGGAGGAGGCAGGCCTAGACCTGGTCGCCTGCAGGAAGCCCAGCCGCTCACCACTGGGCCTGCCCCCTCTTCCTGCTGCCGAGCTGCCCAGACGCGGCACGCTACTCCTGGCTGGAAACTGGACTTGGATTTTGTCCCAGCAGCCCAGTTCTCCGGTTTTCCCTCAAGAGCAGGACGGCTACTAAAACAAACTGCAGGGCCCTGTGTTTCACACCCCTTGCTAATTCTCATGATTACCGACCTGGCCAGGACGGAAGAAGCCCAAGCTTCAGGGCTGGCCTCCACTCCCAAGACCACACTGGCCTGCTCCCGCTCGGCTCCTGCTCCCTGAGACCAGAATGCCAGGGGCCGCCATCCCTGGAGCACCCTCTGCCTCGGCATCACCAGTGCAGCGAAGGATGAGGGTGCCGAGCCTGACGTGCCAGGAGGTGAGGGCGTCTGAGGTCCAACCTGTGCCAAGCACTGCCACTACCTGGACAAGGCCCTCTTTCTGGGGCGTAGGCCTTCTGTTTGGGGAAGCAAGCTGTCACTGTACCCTCCAACTCAAGGTCATGTCCTGGCTTTGATCAGAAATGCTCATGCCATGAGCACAAACCTGAAGCTCGCTGCTTCTGCAGGTTGGGGCAGGACTTTCCCAAGGCCCTCGGGAAGGGAGGCGATCACCTGGTGATGCTCACATCGGACCCCAAGCAGACCCCAAGGAGCTTGTCATCTGGGCACATGCTCCGGACAGCGGCCCCCCCAGCCTTTCTTCTAGCTGCCCTCCTCTCTTTGCCCTCTGTTGAACCCACCTTCTTGCTGATTACCTGGCCTGAAAGACCACTGGTAAGCGAAGGTCCCGAGGTTGTGCTGACTCTGTGTCCCACCGTAGGGGAAGGAAGTTCAGCCTAAATGCGTAGTAATTTCTCCTCCGTGTCTGGCCGATGACTCAGGGCTCCTCATGTCCTGAAGGCCCAGACCCGCGCTGACTAATTCAGCAGCCACTAACTCCCAGTGGCCACCGACCCCTGGACACAAGTGCAAAGGACACACAGGATGTTTAAGGCTCAGTGTGAAAGTAAACATTAGAAAATTTCATTAACAATTTTCATGTTTGTGGGCCCGGTTCTGAAAAAAAAAAAATTTCATGTTGGTTGAATGTTAAAATTGTAATGTTTGGGGCATATCAAGTTAAATAAAACATATACTCATTAATTTCAATTGTTTCTTTTTCCTTTTTTTTTTGCAGAATCAGGGATTGAACTCAGGCCCTTGCACTTGCCAGGCAAGCACTTATTCTACTGAGCCATCTCCCTGGCCCACCTGCATCTGTTTTTTTTTTGTTGTTGTTGTTGTTTGTTTGTTTGTTTGTTTTTGCAGAACTGGGGCTTGAACTCAGATTCTTGCGTTTGCCAGTCAAGCGCTTATCCTACTGAGCCATCTTCCTGGCCCTCAATTGTTTCTTTTTACTCTTGAAAATATGACTACTAGAATCTTTACATTTATATATGTCATTTTTATTATATTTTTGCTGGAGGAACTGTTCTAGACATTCCTACAAAAATTGTCGATTTCTTTACCCATGTAAAAGAACTCCCCCCTCGGCTTCCCTCGTGGGAATCAGCACCCCTAGACCACACGCACGCACGCACCCGCATGGTCCTCCAGCTTCCAGGCAGCACAGCAGTTTCTTTATTGGAATGGATGGCCAAGAACCACAGATATTTGAAGAAAGGACATCAGATACAAAGACCAAACTGAACAAGAAAAAGAAAAGAGGAAAAGAACTAGAAAGATGAAGAGCAAATGCAGGAAGCAAAGAAAAAATAATAAATCCCTGCAGCCAATGTTCTCCTAAGTGGGAGAGATGTCCCGTGCGTGAAATACCCTAAGATAACGGTCCAGCAAAGGGACACGCAGGGCACAGAGCTCGGAGGAGCCCCAGACCCCAGAGTGACACGGTTCAGCCCCACAGAAGCAGCAACAGGACGCACAATAAGAAGGCACAGAACTCATCAGTAGAGCAAGACGCGAAAGCAGGGCTGTGTGCAGTGTCCCGCGCACGAGTCGTCATCCTGGACGCACAGCCGCCCAGACAGAGGCAGGCTGGCTACGCGATCGCAGGGCTAGCCAGAGCTCGCGAGGCACGGCCGGTTACAAGGCCCGCGGAGACACAGGAGAGAGCCAACGCCGCCCAGCCCCGGGCAGCGTCCCAGGGGCGCCGCGGCTGGCCGCAGAGCCGGGACTTGCAGCCCTGCGGGACTCCGGGCCGGGCCGGCGGCGGGAGCGTGGGGGCGGGCAGCTGCGGTGCTGGTCTCAGAGCGCAGACGCAGGCCACTAAATAGGCGCACAGAGTTGGCCTTTCACTCGCAGACTGACTGGCCGATTTTATTCCAGTCCAGTTCATTTATTTATTTTGTGGTACTGGGGATTGAACTCAGGACCTTGTGCTTGCCAGGCAAGCACTTACTCTGTTGAGCCATCTCCCTGGCCCATGAGACCTACCTGGACTCCTCTTTTTCTCCAACCCTCTTGCCTTCCTTCAACTCTTCTTCAGGCTCATTACAACCTACAACCACACAAATTTTTTTATCTTCTAGTAGGACAGACTCTGACATGTGAAATATTCTGATATAAAAAAGGTAACATCTAACTTTTTGTAGCTTCAGAAGAACAGGGGGGAAATTAGTAAATAAACAATACAATTTTTTAAAAATTAGAGGACTAATATCTCCTACTGAGAAATTCCAATGAGGGCCTCAGAGAATGATTTTTTTTTTAAATTCACATGTTGGTTCTTCATCAGCAAATATTAGGACTTCAGAGACAGTCTTAAATTTCCACAAAGACCAAAAATAAATAAATAACATAAAAACAATACAAAGGCACTAAGAATTACCGAAGACATTGCAACCACAATTATGAATTCTAAAAAGCAATGGAATTACAGCTCACCTCTGGGGTGAATTTAATTTCAAGCTGGAATCCCATTTATAGACAAATTCCCAGCTGAGCACGAGGACAGGGCAAGGGCAGAGGCCATGCAATGACCCGAAACACCCTCCACGTGTCCTTTCTTAGGGAGTTACTGGAAGATGCATTTTAGCCCAAGGGAAACATAAGCCAAAAACAGGAATAGGAGACAAACCAGAGGACTCGGTGACAGCAAGCCTTGAAAGCCATGTCAGCCCCAATCCCACAGCGGAGCAGGGCAGAGGGGCGCAGAAGCAAGGGAGCCTCAGCGCGGCAGAGCCTCTGCACCAGAAAGCCAGCAGGTTCCGTCACGTAACTGAGAGAAACAGTGGGGGTGGGAGAACTTTTGGAGCAATGGGCATGGGTGAAAGATGAGACGCCCGCCCTGCACACCCCTCCGTGGGGCAGGGAGTGAGGCGCCCTTCCCAGCACAGGACATAACCACCCAAGGCCACTTGATTTGGCCATAAGCAACACTTTCAGCCTTAATAATGCAAATGCAGACCCAATGCGCCAAGAGCCACGCACTACTGTATGGAGACGTGGGGAGGGGCAGGTAGGTGGGGGGCGCTCTGAATGA
>NW_004524702.1:977294-981804 GCF_000260255.1 Octodon degus
CCAGTGTGGCATGCGGTACCAGAGATTGAACCCCAATCCCTATGCTTGCCTAAGCAGGCACTTAGTCCACTGAGCTATCTTGCCAGCCCCCTCTGTTCTATTTTAAACCTTACAATCCTGTTTGATTTTTTTAACCTATTAGATGTACTTTTTGAGAAAATGTAATGTCGTTAAAAAGAATAAACACAGAAAACTGGGAAATATTTTGGTTAATTTCTTCACACGGTCCTCCTAGTAGGAATTAATAATTGTTTTGTTTTGTGGCACTATTTATTAGTATAAAATCAAGCTGTTGCCTCCTCCTCCATCCAGACGCTGAACAGGCAGGGAGACAACTTGCCTAAGCCAGGCACGGTGCGCACCTGCAACGCCAGCACTCGGGGAGGCTGAGACAGGGCGGGAGCAAGTTTCAGCCCAGCCCAAGCACCTTAGCAAGAACTCATCTGAAAGTTGTTGTTGTTTTTTTTTTAATGGCCAATGAGCTAGCTCAGAGGACTGAGTGCCTGCTTAGGCAAGCGCAGGGACTGGGATTCGAGCCCCAGTACCACACGCTGTGCCTGCCAGTCCTGCCCTCGGGTACACTGAGCCAGTGACTGAGTCCAGGTATAGTGGCACTTGCCTGTAATCCCAGCACCAGGGAAGCTGAAAACAGGAAGATCACTACGAGACCGACCTACATAGTGACACCCCATACCAAAAACATAAATTAAATTCTTTTTTAAAAAACATTTTATTGAAAAAGAGTTGGAGATATAGCTCAGAACTCAAAGACACTGAGTTAAATCCTGAATACTAAAAATAAATAAATTTTACCAAGTGTTCATCTAGAGGCTGCTGACTGGGGTCTCGCCACTGTCCGGCCCTAGCCTGCAGAGAAAGGGCTGGACTGTCCACACAGCTGCGAAGTGCTGTGGTGCTGGGGGGCTGCACTGTCCTCTGTCCTTCTGACCAGCTCACCCTGTGTCCCGGGCTCCTCACCCCCGGTGTGTGAGCTGTGAGGTCCTGGCCTCGGAGGGACTCAGGGGTGTCCACTCCGTCTCCAAGCTCAGTGAGCTGCTGACAATGGTGTCACAGTCCACTAAAGGAAAAAATCTCCCTAAAGTTACTTAAAAACCAAATGGATTTTCACTCTTGGGGAAACAAAATGTTTACAAGCAAAGAAAAGAGCTTGCAAATCTCAAGTGATTTCTCCATAATAAGATAGGTGCTTTCTCAGATGAGATGGAGCAGACCCCGGCAAGCCAGGAGCCCTTACAATTGCCCCTCCTTCCCCTGATCGTCTGGTTCCTGAACAGGGCTGGGTGACAAAGGAGCCCAGTGCCTGGCTTGTCTTAGCTGGGAACGGTGGAGCGCAGCCTCCCCAGCGCAGGCCTCAAGTTAGGAGCCTGGCTGCTCTGAGTTCCCAGGGCAGGGGTGTGATGTGTGTGTGCTGTGTCCCCAGGGGCACCCCAGCTGACCTAGGTCTGCAGGAGCCATGAAGCAACTGGGGCAGGGAAGGGGCGATGTGGCTGTGTCCAGTCTAGAAATGCCCCCTAGCTTGTCCTTTTTTTTTTTTTTAAATTTTATTTATTTGTGTGTGTGGCCAGCTCAGCCCACCAGGGGGCGGGGCCGGCTGGCATGTGGTGCTGGGGGATTGAACCACAGTCCCTGTGCTTTTGCTAAGCTTGTTGTAAGTAGGTGCTTTAGACCACTGAGCCATCTCACCAGCCCAATAAATGGTGTTTTTTTTTTTTGTTTGTTTGTTTCCTGTACCAGGGATTGAACTTGAAACCTTGTGCTTGCCAGGCAGGCACTTAAGCCACTAAGCTATATTTTTGGGCTCCTAGCTTGTCCTTTTGCCCTGCTTTGCCGAAGTTCAGATTGCAGAGCGTCAGGGCTGTGTCTGGACATTTCCTAGAGCCTCAGAGCCTCACGAGATCTCAGGAGGCCATTGGAGGTGGCTGGATCTAGGGTGTGCGCTACTGGGACCAAGGACATGAGGCTGGACTGACTGGCGCGATGCTAGGATTCAGGGTGTGAGGAGCAGTGGTAAGATGCAAGGGACAGAAAGAGCTCTGGTTGCCCCTCACCACTCTGCCGCTTTCCACCTGCGGTGGGCTGCTTATCCTCTGTCACACCACTCTGCCTTACAGCCAGCTGGTTATGGGTTGAAACCTCTACAAACTGTGAGCCACACAAAGCCGTTGTGTGCCAGGTACTCGGTCTCAGCATCGTGAAGTCGGTCACAGCAGACTCTCCACGTGCCTCATCTCGCCAGGTGGCTGCCTTCTCAGTGAGTAACAATACGTTGTGTGACCTTCCCACCTGGCAGAGTCCTCTCTTGCATCCTAACTCACCTGCTCCCTGAAACTGCCCAGCAGTGCTGGCAAGGCATCGTTTAGAAGATCGGGGTGTTAAGAATTGAGTCTCTTTCCTGAGGACACAGCCAGTAACCATGTGGGCAGGAGCTGAGCTACTTCTACCCAGGCTTTTCCGACAAAGGAAATGGAACTGATCATAGTACATGCCCGTCACATAGCAGTGCCATAAACACCCAGCAGAAACAGCACAGATAGAATCAGAACAGGGTGCACAGGCAGGGCGGGTGTGCCAACAGAATCCTGCAGGGGAGCTCCTACCTGAGGCATCGGAGCAACCCGCGCGCTGAAGGAAACAAGGTCGCTCACCAAGTCGTGGTGGTCAATGGTATGCTGAAGCCGACGTCCAGCGCGGAGAGCCAGCCATCCTTGGGATTCGCTCCAGGTGTTCCTCTCAAGAGCCTTTGGCCAATCAGCCCTCTAGGAGCCACCTGGCCCACAGCTAAGGGCTCTGGGAAACAGCTCAGGTTCTGACGCAAAAAGAGGGTCAGGTGTATCTTTCAACTAGAGCACCTGGCCCTTCCCTCCACCGGCTGGCCGGTCCTTTCCACAGTCTTCGCAGAAGTCCAGAAACCTGGGTCTCAGCTGCATCCACAGAGAATTCCTCCTGAGCCTGCAGTTGGGCCATCTCAGTGCTGCAGGCTGTCCACCTGCAGATGGAACCCCTTTAACCTGGGCTGCTAAGCTAAGCCAGAGGCAGACAGTCAGGTGGCTTTCACTGTATCCAAAAAATTCCCAAGGGGCACCTGGTTGGTACCTGCTATCTCTGCGTTCCTAGCGATTGGCTTCCTTCTTTGCTAATCGAACTCACTTTCTCCTTCTGGGCCCTGCTGGACAAAGACCTGCCCATCCCTCAGGGCCAGGATTAGGGAACATGGCTTAACTGAGACCTCTGAGATTCTTCTGGATACTAGAACTTGAGTGGAGTGGCCCAGAGCTGTGCCATCCGAGGGAAAGACTCCAAGATTGCTCACAAGATTCTATATCTCCTGGCTGGTCATCTCTTCCTATGATTCTAACACTCAACATCCTTCCAATAAATCCCTTTTAAAAACATAGCTTTTTCACTCACCAGGAACTATGTGACCCAGGGCCATCACTTGGGCCTGGAGCAGCCCCTCTTCCCCTGTTGGTGACAGTCTCCTTGGGCTGTGGCCCCAGATGGGCAAGGGTGCAGGACAATGCCCAGCTTCCATGGGACATGGCTAGGGAGCCAGAGGCTCCACTCCTGCCCAGCTCCCTGGCAGTGAGGAAGCAGGAGAAATGTCCAGATGGAGCTCAACAACACTGCTTCATTTACTGGTAACTATTTTTGTGACTGCCTTCTGTTTATGGCAGAACTCAGAACTGTTTGCCAGGTCAAACAATTCCTGGTGAGCAGATCCGAGCTACACTCACTCACTGATTCCTTCCAGGTATGCAGGGAGGGTCTGCAGAGGAGTCCAAGCCAAGCCCCCGCCTGCCCCCCAGAGGAAGAAGGGGGCTATGGACAGCGAGCAGGCTGTGGTGACAAGCCTGTGTAGGGACACCAGGTGAGCACAAGCTGAGACCTCGTTGCTTGGGACACTGAGCTCCACTCACCAGGGCATGGCCTGAGACTGCAGTTAAGAAGCCACCCAGTCCCTCGTCCTTGCTCAGGGGACATAGCCAGGAGCCCCCTCCCCCCAGGCAACTGGGGACAGCTTCTCTACTCTCCGAAGCACACACCTTCTGTGCACAGGTGGGCAAGGGGGCACACTGCTCAAGCTCCTTGTCTCTGCTCCTCTTTTTTTTTTTAAGCCAATGTTTTATTAGAATTTATAAAATATTTACTTGGGCTTTTTTTTTTCATTCTTGCCACAGAAAACTTCAGAGGATCATTATGTACGTCAGGGGCTTGCGTCTTCAGCACAGGGACATTCTTATTCCCTGTTGTATTCTTCCAGATCATGGGCAACAGTAACCTTAGGTTTGCCTCTTATTCTCCTGTGTTTGCCCTATTTGCTGGGTTCTTTCTCATTCATGGGGCTGTGATCAATTTGCTCCCTCTCTAGAACATCTCTTAGTAGTCTGTGTAGGCTTGGCTTTGTCATCATGACATTCTTTAGTTGTTCTTTGTCATGGAAGTATTTCACTTCTCCATTATACTTGAAAGAGAGTTTTGCAGGATATAT
>NW_004524702.1:984339-988219 GCF_000260255.1 Octodon degus
TTTCTGCCCAGCCAGGCTTTGGGAAGCACAGACAGGCTCCTGCCACACACTCACCACTTGGACTCCCAGGACCTGACATCCCCACCTGTGTGCCACCCTCCCCAGAGAGCCACATGCAGAGCCACTTGCGGAAATGCACCAGCAAGTGGCCTTGCCAACAGCGCAGCACTCCGCTGGGCACCCTTTCATACCCAGACTTCCTTGGACTCTGATGTTCCTTCAGTCATGTTTTTTTGCTCTGGCCTTTTGCCTTCCTTGTTATCTGTGTCATTCCTCTGTCAGCCGCCCTGAGGCCCCCTCTCTGCCTGAGTGCTGGCCCTGCAGGACAGATTCTTATCACCGGTTCCACATAGTCCTCCACCCGGGGGCCATCCCGACTGAGACCAGCATCCCCACTGTCCAAGCAGCTACCCTTGACCCACTTTCACTCCATGCCGAATGGGGAGGGCGCCCAGAAACGCCAGCCTCCTTTCGTTGTCATGAGGGCTCCAGGGAGGTGGGGCAGAAGGGCGGCATTGCCCCCTTCCTATCTTAGAACAGAGCTCCATCTCCAGCACCAGGGCAAGGGCAGTGGCACCAACACACGGTTGAACAGGAGAGGGTGGAGGACGAGAGGACTGCATGGGCTCCGTGGAGACCGAAGGAAGAAGGAAGCAGCCGGTGGGCAGGGACCTAAGCCTACTGCCAGCCAGATCAGAGAGGCCCTAACTTCCTACCTGTGCTCAGGCTGAACAGAGTCTGTGCAACAAGTAGACCAGGCCCCGTGACCAGGAGGAAGATGAGAAGGATGGCAGGAGCAGTGTTCAGAGGAACTCCACAGCATCTAGCCACAAGAAAAAGCAAACAGTTGGAGATGGCTGTGGACCATTTGGACCAGAGAGGGTAATGTCATTGGCCTGGGCATTAAAAACATTATGCTGTCACCTAAAAAGGACAGCAGAGAAAAGAAGCAGTGCCCAGGGAAGTTGGCTCCTCCCAGTTCCACGAGGGAGTGCAGGTCTGGTTGGAGCCTGGCAGGGGGTGTGGTCTCCCAGGTGACAGTGAGAACCCAAGGGGGAGCAAGGTCGGCTGTGTCCACCGACCCTGCTGGGCTCCTGATCAGAGCCGCCTTCCACAGCACAGCTGGGCCCAGCTCCCTAGCTCTGCCTCCCAGTAGATCTGAGGCCGAAGCACTGGTGACAGCTGCTGACACGGCCAAGCCATCCACTGCTCTGACTGGCCCTGGGTTTTTGTCAGCACGGGAAGGGCTGCGCCTTGGTTTGCACTTCTGGATGTATGAGCCTGCATTCTTGCCCATGAGTACAGAAGGCCTGAACAGCAAGCACCCTGCGCCCTGACTTAGGTCAGTGAAACACTATGAGCAGCTCAGCTGGGTGGGACGAGGAGGAGGGAGGGCAGAAGCTGCTCCAGCCCATCCAGCGCTCGGCAGTGTGGGGCTTGGTGTTCACCACCCCAGGCCTGTGCTTCCGGCAGGAAACCCAGAGAGTGCAGGGCACCTCTCCCCAGCCTGTGAGTCCTCTTCAACTACCTCACCCCCAAAACAACGCCTCTGTTCATGCTCCCAGAAAGCCCTGGCATGGACGAAGCTATGCCCACAGCCCCACGCCCTGCTCACTGTGGTCGGCCAGTTGCAGGCTGGAAGTGGTCTGGGGGCATCGTGTCCCCTGCAGTTGTATGCCTGGTCAGGGCCCCTGGTGCGCTATACAGGGCAGTGGAACCCACACAAAGAGGAGTTCAGTGGAAGGAGACAAGGTCACCGGCTCCAGTTGAGGGGAGGAGGTGGAGGCCGGCCTCGTGGGAGCAGAGGAGTCCCCAGGAGGACGGGCTGGCCCAGAGAGCAGGGCCACCTTCGGCCTCTGGCGGCGCCTGCCCTCCGCACTCCGTGGCCACTCCTGCTGCTCCTGGCCAGGGCTCCGGTCTGTGCTGCTGGGAACCTGTGGTCACCACAAGTAGGAGCCCAAGAGTCTGCATTATGCAGCATTCGGCCTCAGATACTGTACTGCGTGATAACCACACAAAAGGGACCAAGGCCTCCCGGTTCCGCGTCCCGGCGGCCACACCACCCATCAGAGGAGGTTACGCGAGGAGCTCGGCCGGAGATGTCCACGCAAGGGGAGCACAGCCCCAGCTGCAGCCGCAGCACCCTCCCTCCCCGCGCAGCACGCAGGCGCCACGCAGCGAGTGCTGCGCCCTCCTCCCGGGCGCGGAAGGAGAAGCAGCACGCTGCTCCGCCTTGGCGTCCCCGTGGCTCGGCTGCCTGACGGACGGACGTCCTCTGCGCGAGGACCCCGCTGCTCCCCGTCCGCTCTGCAGCTGGCCACGCGCGCACCGCCCCCACGGCCGCCCGTGTGCTGCTCCGCGCCCATTCTCTGGCCACCCCACCGTCTAGAGCGACAGACCACGGCCTGTGCAGCCCCTCCATCACCACCTTGCCACCCTCGTGGCCAAGCCCACAGCCAGGCCACCAGGGCCACAGCTGGAGCCCTGCCCGCCGCCGCGACCCGCCCGGGGGCCGGCCCAGAGGTCTCGGTCCGCAAGGTTGGGCCTCAGCTCAGCCAGCCCTGCTGCAGAGCGCATGCGCGCCAGCCAGGCTAAGCCGGGATCACTTAGGACAGGGTATTTCCGCTCGCTGCGTCACTGGAGCAGTCAGCGAACAAGTGCCGCCCTCAGGAGCGACTCCAAAGGCCACAGGAAACGATGAGTCACCAGGAGAGCTGCCGCGCTCCCGTCAGCACACACGGCACACCACCACGGGCCGCTGCCCGGGATGCCTGCCTCGGAGCTCGGGCGACAGGCCGGGCTGCAGCCAGCGCAGCGCTCGCGCGCCGGCCTCTGGCTGACCTGAGGCCGAGTCTAAACGGCCTCCCGAGGGAAGCCGCGCTCGCCACAGCCTGCACGCTGAGCTCGCCCCTGGCGGTCACCCGGCCTCGCGCGGGCTCCCCGAGTTCTGCCGTTCCAGCGGGTGCGCACAGCCCAGCCCCGCTCACAGCGAGCGGCCTGCAGTCCGCAAAAGGCTTCTGGGGACGCCGAAATACCCACTATTATCAAGCACTCCTGAAAGGCTCCCTCTTCCACGAAACTGTTTTTATGATCATGTTGTTTAAAACACAGAAGCATTAAAACAGTTGTAAATTCCTCGTGGTTACAAAATCTTTTTTAAAAAACCTATAAAAATTAATTTGCAAATTAAACACAAGCAAAATTCTCCGACACCTGGAATTAAGACTAACATTTCTTTAGCATGATTGATGATGCTGTTTTGTGCAGTGGATCGCCAGTGTCCGGCTAATAGCGGGAGAATTCATTCGTTCCTCTTGCGTTTCACATGTTAACAGCCTGAGCCTTTTGATTTGGAGCAGGATGGCTGATCGCTTCGGTAGCTGTCAGTGTCCTTATCATTATTTTTCTTTTTTAACAATGAACTCGTTTTTAACCGCTGATTGTAATGGGCCAATCAATTTAATGGTGCACTCCAAAATGGAGAGTTGAAAAATTTAAAGCAGCGTTTAATGAAAACTTCTCGGTGGATAATTGCTAATGCCTCACCGCTAACGAACTGTGGACTGTGGCGTGCACAGGCTCCCTGCAGCCCGGAGTCTGCCGTGGCAATGACTCAGTCCTCCTTCCGGCCCTGCCCAGCTACTGGGAGCACTTTGTCCCTGTGGGTTTGTTTGCTGCTCAGCTGGCACCCACAGGCTCCTAAACACGAGTGTGAGCAGGAACAGTGCCCCGCCAGGACAGCGCCTATGCGAAGGACTCTCGCTGCAGGCTCGCTTGGACAAGCCCGGAGACCTGACAGGAAAATGAGTAAAGAGACGAAAGGGTGAAAAGTGTAAAGGAAAAAGAAAGAAAGAAAGAAAGAAAGAAAGAAAGAAAGAAA
>NW_004524702.1:988384-1010143 GCF_000260255.1 Octodon degus
TGAATTCAGACGGGGCGGAATCTCCAGCCTGAAAGGGTAAGTAAGCGCTGGGGAAAAGAACCTCACTGCACTGATGAGGAGAGAGTCTGGCTGCAGGTGGCCCCAGGGAGAGCGAGCGAGGGCGATCAGTAGGCTCAGCCTCTTGGACAGGAGCGCCACCCGGCCCGGTGAGCCAGCAGAGCTCATTCCAGGATGCTGAGGGACTCTGTCCATGAGAAGACTTTCTTTCTGCAACATTTGAGTTTTGAGCAGGATTCTGTGACAATTGTCATCACTGGATGGGTACCGGCCGGTTGTGGAACACGCAGAGGAGATGGGGGTGGTGGGTCGGGGTTCACCCAGAAGCTCTGATGAATCTTCAAGAGCATTGCATTGTGACAGGCACGCGGAGACTCTGTTACAAGGCTACCTTAAATGGGAACACGTGCATGCACAAATATGTTTGAGCTTCCCAAAGTGTATCCCTGCTCCAGTCACACACCACGCACGTGCCCAGGAAAACCTAGGATGGAGAGCTGAGGAAGGGCATAAAGAGGAGAGAAAAAAAAAAGGAAATTAAACAAAAGGCCCTCTGCTAACAGACCCGCACGAAGAGTGCACACTCCGTGAAACACCCTGGGCCTGTGACTTGCTGTCTGCAGGCAGATGGGCGGTGTAGAGACTGCGCTGAATGTGGAGGTGAGAGGAAGGGAGGCATTTAGAAAACATGGCCTAGCGTCCTGGCACTGAAGTGACTCAGCTGAGGTGACCCAGAGAAGGAGAAGAGCTGCATCAGGAGAGGGAGGCAGGGAGGGAAAATGAAGAGATGAGTTTTAACTGAGGACCTGAGCGTCATCCAGGCAGAGTCAGGGTGTCAGATATGGACAGGGTCAGGACCCCAGAACAGAGGCCTGGACTGGTTTATTACTCAATTAACAAGCAAAGGTACTATAATCTAACAAAGCCATGCCAAACCAGATGCTTCATAAAATGTCTGTGGAATGACTGTTCCTGAGGTCATTCGGGGGCCCAGGTGGGTCCCATCCTCCCTCTGCCACCCCCAGGTGCCCTCACTGGAGGTGGCAGAGTGACCAGGGTCAGCACCCAAGCCCAGGAGGAAGAGGGAGAGGGAGGGCCCAAGGCAAGTGGCCTGGGCTGACAGAGATTAACCCAAAGCAGCAGCCAATCAATCTGGTTGGCTCCAAGTTGGGTGTCCCTCACAGCTGACCACCCCAGTCACCAGGAGCCTGGAGTCTAGCTGGCCACAGCCCTGTGAAGGCAGGAGGAGGACAGAGGTCTGTATACTGGCAGCTGAGAGTGACAGAAGCAAAAGCCCAGGAAGGGGAGGTAGCGTGGAAGGAGGGCTCCCTCAGCCAATCATGCTCAGACAGAATGCAAACCAGGCTCGCAGAGCCCGCCGAGCCCCAGCAAAAGCCTCACAGACAGAGAGACAGTGCAGAGAGGAATCACCTGGTGTCCCGGTCCAACACAGTCCCAGGCGTCCCCAGCGGCCTGGACACCGCGTACCACAACAGAGACCTGCTCCTGACTCACAGCCAGGCTTCCTGCCACACCCAGACTCACTCTCGGTGCTCTACGCAGCGCCTGGGACTGGTTTATGGGGCCCAGAGCAAGCCAAGGCCTGGCCTCGCGCCTGCAAGTGTGGTCCTCATTCTGTCACCCAGTGCCACCTCCCCACCGCAGGCCTAGCCATGCACCCGATTTATGACAAAGCTCAGAGCCTGTGTCTCCAGGTCCCGTCGTGGCATGGTCCCGCTGGCTCTCACCGTGATGGCTTGACTGCTCCCTAAATGTAACGCCTCGAGTGACAACAACAGCTGAAAAAGTCCACCTCCCTCGACACTGTACTCCTGTCTGACGGCAGGCCAGGAGGTGTTTTATTCCCGCGTGTCTGCACTGCACATTTGCTGGCCAAGCGCGTGACTCCCCAGCCTTTATCTCTGTGCTGTATTAGGTGGGAATTAAGCTGAGAGATAGCAACTGCTGCCCACGCTGGATCCGGGGAGAAGCTGGCGGCGCTGGCAGAGCAGCCCAGGAAGGGCCAGACGGCTCCCCCGTGGGCCTGGGGACAGCACTGCAGGTCCTCGCTGCAGACACTGGACTGCCCCGCCCACCTGGCTTCCCTCAGGAAATCCAACCACACGAAAGTGCGACATGGGGCCTGGAGCCCAGAGAAGTTCGCTTTCTGGAGCTGCTTCTTGAGCACAAAGAGACTGGGAAGCAAGGTGCTGTGGTGAGGTCGAACTCAGGCTTCAGCGCTGACTCATCTCCAGAAGCTCAGCTTGGGGCTTTAAGCCTGAGCTCTCAAAGGACAGACAGGACAGAGGAGACGGAGGGCTACCGAAGAGCAAGCCCTCCTCCGCTGACACCCTTTGTACATCAAGCATGTGCGTGGGAATTCCTCACCTTGTGGGGCCAAGCGTCCCTAAGACATCACGAGGGCCTGAGCTCGGCCCAGAGCAGACTCCCAGCCTCACCACCCGGCTCCAGCCGACACTCGGGGAAGGAAGGCAGGGAAAGGGGTGGCAGAGAAGAAGAGGCGCTCCGTACCCGGCAGCGCTGGATCCTGCACCTGTGGGCGCGCAGGGCTGCTGCGGAGACCCCGACCAGGTCTCTCACCACAAGGACACATGCAGGGCTCAACCCTCCAACTTGGGGTCGACTACATCGGGGCATCTTCGGGTATCTGAAGAGTGAGGCTGCGTAGTGAGTGGAAACCCACCAACTGTGGGGAGAAAGAGAGGCTCAAGGCCCAGAGCAGCGCAGGAGGCGAGGCAGTGTGGACAGGAGTGGGGCCCACCATCACCGCATGCGGCCCTCAGGAGGGCTGCAGGCCAGAGGCAGTGTCCACCAGCGCGCTGCCGGTTGTCCTGCGCAGTACTTCCTCCCTGGAGTGGACTCGGGGCCCCATGCTGCAGGGGCTCACCCCGTCCTCCAGTTCCTCTTGTCTCCACTCAGAGCGCAGTGCTGAGCCTGCTCCCCTGTTCCTCTCGTCCGATGCTGTGGTTCCCTCCCACACCTGCACTCCCGGCCAACTGTGCCCACAGCATCCTCTGTTAGATGTCAGAACGCAGCGCCCCATGCCCAGCTCCGCTCACACTTTCCCCGGTGCTAACAAGTGGCTGTGGTGTCAGCCTGAACCCCGGCCTCCTCTCTTCTGTGTCTGACCCTCCAGCAAATCCTCTACTCTCCATCCAAACCCTGAGCAGAGCTGGCTGAGGGATGGAGGAGTTGCCTGCTGCAGTAAGAATGGCGTCTCCTTCGAGCCGCAAGCCAAGCAAACCTAAGTGGTGCTCCCCACCTGTAGACGTCAGCTACTCAGACCCCAACTCCAGACGCTGATGTCGCCAATCCCCAACAATGGGGTGGCCTGGGATGGTGAGACTTGGTCTCCTACCACAGGGACCATGTTAACCACTTGCCACTGGGGTGGCAAAATACCTGAGAAAATCAGTTTACGGGAAGGAAAGCTACTGTAGCTCAGAGTCAGAGGGTCCTGCCCCTGGGCACTGGCTCCATTGCTTCTGGGCCTAGGTGAGGAAGAGTGTGGCGGTGGGTGGAGCGAAGTGGCTCACGTGTGGCCAACAGGCAGCAGAGGACAGGTCTGGGTACAAGATACAGTCTCCAACACCACAGCATCATGACCCTTCCCCGTCAATAAAACCCTGCCTCCTAAGCTTCCGCTGCCTCTCGGTGATGCTAGTAAATTCTGATGAACCCAGGGCAAAGTCAGGGCCTGCATAGCCCAGTTGCCTTCCAAAGCCCCGGTGGTAAGTGCAGTTGTATCGGGGACCAAGCCCAGGACACGTGAGCCCTGGGAGCATAACAGTCCGAGTCAATGACAGGACTAAAGGAGACTGGGAGCCTACACAGTGGCTACCTCGCCAACACCGAGCTGTGCTGCGCCATCCGCAGTCCACCCTGAGACTCGAATCTTCTTCACCTTCCAAAGACGCCCGAGTCAACAGTTCACTTGCACCAGTGATTTCCTGGGCTCTTCAAGCCCATCCTCTGCAGCTCCCAGGTCAATGTCCCAGAACCTCCCTTTGTCCACTCCATAGGGCGGGGCCCTGCACACAGCACATAAGCGTGCCTGGAGGAAGAGGTGAACCTGGTTTTCTGCCTGGGCCTTCCCACCAGCGTGTAGCAGCCTGCACAGCTCTGCCTCCTGTCCTGTGTTTAGGAGGACACGCTTGCTCAGATCTGTGAGCAGGGTGCCCCTCCTTGTTGGTGACGCCCCCGCTAATTACACGGGTGGGAGCAGTGGCGTTACTGGAAGGGCGGGCCCGGATCAGCCAAGGAAGGACACGTGGAGCTGGCTTTGACTCACTCTGGTGTTCAGCCTGAACGTCAGGGAAGATTCTGACAACTCTTCTCTCCTCGCTATGTAAACAAGAGGTGCAAATTTCCAGACCATGGTAGGTGGCCCGCGGGAGATGCAGGTGTGATGAGTGTGAGGTGGAGGAGAAAGGCTTCCCTGACTCTAGGACCCTCAGCTGCGGGGTGCACTGCCTATTTAATAGGAAGCTTGGAAAAGGGCAGGTGCGGGGCACCTGCATCACTTACTTGATGCACCCCTCTCCCCCACTACAGGGGTTTTCAGTGCGAAAGGGAAACTGAGGAAACATGGCACCCACTCTGAAATCACAGAAGAAGGAAAAGCTCGAGGGCTTGGAGTTGCAGGGAGGGGCCTAGGCCGAGGACCCCTGGGCTCACCTGCCCTATTGCAGAGCTCCTCATATCCCCTGAACACCCACCAAGACCAAGCTTCTGGGAATCCAACCCTGCCTGGGCCATCGCTACTCATAGCAGTGAAGGAGGGGTCAGCAGCCACCAGCTGCAGGGAAAGGGCCGTGGGTCAGCAGGCCATCCAGGTCAGGCCTCCCCAGAGCCACCCAAGGACAATGCCCCAGTCTGCCTGCAGCTCTGGTAACCCCCCCTTTCCTTCAGGTGGGGGTGCTCGGCCTATGCACAGCCCTGGGCCAGCACTCCTTGGCATGGGTGAACAAGTAAAAATCCGTGTGGCCCCAAAATATGTGGTATTTACTGACGGGGAGAGCTCGTGAATAGCCCATTCATCCTGAGGTTTCAAAACTGGGCCAGAATGGAGTGGCTTCGGGTCTTGGAAATGGTCTCGAACTTTTCAATATGTTCAGCACACGTTCACTGTCGAAAAGTCACGGAGCATGCCTCTGTACACACGCGTGCACTCGTGCACACGGCACACAGGCATGCATTCAGGAGCACATCACAGCATGGCCTGAGAGCGCAAATAAGCAGGCACTACGACACGCCCAGCACTGGGGGAAGCAGCGAGCGGATGGAGGCACAGCCTGGCAGAGCAGACAGAGGTTAAGGATGGGGAAGAGAAACGCGGATCCTCGGAAGGACACCACCTTTAAAGGCTGTGCACATTTGCAACCAGAAGGGCTCTAGAAAGAAGCACAGGAGACTGAGTGTGTTCTTGTGGCTCCCAGCCAGAGAGTGCTGAGGCTTACGCATTCCCAGGAGCGGCTTTTGGGAGGTGACTCGGTCATGGGGTGCAGGGCTCAGCAGTGGGGCCTTCAGTGGGGTGGCCATTAGCGCCGTGAGGTGAGCAGCTTTCTCCCACCAGCTGGCCTGGGACTCTGCACTCTGAAGTCACGAGCCACAACAAACATTTGGCCCTGCGGGTTGTGGGAGTCGGGCACTTTGTCCCAGTGTGTTACCCGCTAGGTGGGGGTGGGAGCGAGCAGGGAGAAGCCTTTGTTTTAGCCTGTGTGCTTGGTAATCCCTTCAACTCACTGATGAGCAACTTACGTTGATGAAAACTTATTGGTGAATAAGTTTTACTCTTCAATCATAGAATAAACAAAATGGGAAATCCACATTAATAACAAATAAACTAAGACCAGCATCAGACAAACTCCTAAGGTAACTCCACTGCTCAGGCTTCATTATACAAATAAGACTTATATTTAGGCTCATCATGTCTTAAAGTTTGTCTCTAAATAGTGTGTCCTATCATGAACGACTCTTCCAACTAATAAGCACACACTGTATTCTAAGGCCCACCTCTAATTCCATTGCCTGAGTATTCCATTGCCAGAATCTATAATCCCCTACTCATGTATATGTGGTCTGTTTCATTTTGTTTCAAGAAAAATGTACAATAAGCTTCCTTGTTGCTAAATTGTTGTATGGAATCATTATTTTCTTAGAAATAATTCCTAGGAATAAAATTATTAGGTGAAAACACATGTGCAGGTTCTTTTTTTGTTTGTTTTAGGGAAGGGTCTACAGGGTGTTCAGGGCCTCACTACTAGATAAGACTTAGCGATCCACCTGTTTACAGCCTCCCAAGAGCTGGGATTACAGGCACGCGCCACCACGCCCAGTCTCAATTGCAGTCTCAGCGCCCCGGGGGCAGGACCGGCATGGCAGGCCCAGGGACTGAACCCCGGCCCTGCACCTGCTTGCAGGAGCTTTAATCCACTGAGCTATTTGGCTGGCCCTGTTTAGGTTGTTCATATCTATAGTGAAGTTGTCTTCCAGAAGTGCTGCGAGGTCTATAAGTCCTTATCCACAACACTCTAAAAATTAAAAATGCCTTCCTAAATGTAGTGTCCAGGGTGATGAGGTGACAGCCCCTGACCCGAGTGAGCACAGCCCTCTTTACGCTCTATAGTTACTCCCCTCAGCCTGAGGGCAGCGCCTCACACAGCCTGCTCCAGACATGTTTTGGTCCTGGGCCTCATCCTGGGCCCTACAAGGGCTATTGTGCAATTCACAGTGTGGTCATCACATCGCTTGTCTAAAATCTGAAAAAGGCTGAATTCCAACCTACTTCTGGCCCTGAGGGCTCCAGATCTTCCTGTGTGATCTGTAACCGTCAGGAGGGACCAGGGGCACTTTTCCTGGGCCTTCTGGCCACATGAAGTTCTCCCCATTTAGCCATCAGCTGTCCCACCCCTGGCCTGCTGGCCCCCGTCTCACTGTTGAAGCAGGCAGACCATCATCCTCACCTAAGTCCAGGTGTCAGATGGAGACAGAGGAGGGCTGGGCTCCAGCAGGAGCTGCCCTGGTCACACCTTGAAGTCTTCCCTTTCCAGCAGGCGGAGACTCTGAAGGAGAGGCTGTTGTCAGTGATTCCAATGAGGCCTGTGCCTGCCACAGCCCCGCCTCTGCCAATGGGCCACCCATCCTGCCACCCACTCATATGGGGTGGTCCTGGCTACCACTGCTCATGTAAGTCAGTTAAAATGAATCATGAAAATACAAATTAAACCATTCTGGGAGATGGGTTCCAGCAGCCTTGTCTCAGCAATATCACTCAGTCGTGTTTGGGTCAGAATGGGCGTGGAGAATCTAGACAGGCTAGCCCAAGGAGGCATGTGCTGTGGGTGTGGCAGCAGGACTGGGACATCTATGCCTAGGCCACGGTCAGTCAGAGCCGACCCGGGCTTCCGAGCCTGGGGGCAGGCCGGCCTTGACCCTGCACCTGGTAGGGCACGTCCCCCAGACCCTAGCAGAACAGCTACAGTTACTCACAGACAGCGAAAACCAAGGAGGGCCTGCTGCAGAGCCTCTCAGTGGTCACCCGGGACCTCCTTGTGCTCAAGCAGCAAGGCCGGCGTCCTCCGCACATCCGTGTGACGGGAGCTGGGGACGCGGCCGCTGGGCGCGCAGCTCACTTGTCCACTGTGGAAAGCCCTGGTGGCCCCTACTTTGGGTTTCGGAGTGTGTTTGTAATCCTGACCAGAAAGCACCGAGACAGTGCCCACTCGCTGAAGGCAGCTCCACGGCCACCTGCCACACTGCGGTGGGTCTGTGATTCCCTCTGGTTCATAAAACTAAGAGGTGCAGATGTGGAGGGAGAGGTGAAGGAGAACAACAGCACAAGAGCACCTCGGGGGTGTGCAGGGGAGCCCACCGGGACTCCTTGCCCAGCCATGGCCGCCAGGAAGGGGCAGAGACCGGGCAGGGCTCTCGGAGCACCCCGGGAGCTGTGGCACGGGCCTGCTGCTCCTCGGGCGACGACACCGGCTCTGGGTGAAACACTGGAGCCAGCATCGGGCTGGGCTGCAGGGCCGTGGGAGAGCGAGGGCCTGGGCCCACCCCAGCCCAAAACCAATATTTTAGGAAGGGGGGCAGTGATTCTAAAGAACGCCCACACGGCTTCTGTGCAGACACTGCAGGAAGAGCCCGGCTTCTGGGAGGTAAGGGCTCATGATCAAGGAGCTGTAAAGGGCGTTGCATCTTCTTTCAGGATGAAAATGTCCTTCAAGAAAATGTTATTGAGAATATTAGTGTCAAACTAGAATTCAAAAGAAAACAGTAAAAGCAAAGGGACACAAAACCCACTCCTTATCTCTGCCCACATTAGTGTGCCCAGCTTACACAGAGGTAGGAGAGCACAAGGAGTGCCCCCTGAACTTTAATTCAACTTGGTTTAATTCTATCTATGTGAACATAATAGAGAGAAAAAAGGGGTGATGTGCCCCTGTGGCGGGCGGGGTTCTGCTGGGTACTGCTCAGATCTCCTGAGTTTAGGTTTGAGTGTCAGAGCTGGTAGGTCTCACTCCTGCCTCTCCGGGGACTCCTGGTCCTCCGCCCACATAGGTGGCCCCTCATCTCCAGCCTCACGGAACGGTGGGCCCCTACGATGAGACCCCGCATCCGTCCTCTGTGCCCGGGCCCAGGCTGACCCCCACGGCAACCTGCAGCTGCCCCTGCAGCCCCCAGCAACCCCCAAATGAGGCAGTGCAGGACTTGAGAAGCCAGCAAAGGGCTTGTTCAGGGGTCGGAGGTCGTCACCTGGGGACGAGGTCGGAGGGGACTGTTGTCCTTTTCTTTACCTCTTGTCACAATCTGAGGTGGGTTTTTTTTTTTGTTGTTGTTTTTGTTTTTTTCCCTGGAACCAGGGTTTGAACTCCGACCCTTGTGCTTGCCAGGGAAGCGCTTATTCTACTGAGCCATCCCCCTGGCCCCACAATCTGAATTTTTAAAATGACCGTCATTGTGGGGTCAAGCCTGCTTGCTCACAGCTGCCGCACAGACCCATCCCACAGCCACGTCTCCACTGGTGCCAAGGGCACGCCCCGCTGGCTCTCGGTCGCTTGGCGGTGAGCAGCACCTTCACGGGCTGAAGCGGCAAGGCCCCCACGGAGCGCATACTTTTCTCTCCACTGGCAAAGCCCTCCTGCCCCCACGCACCTGCTCCGCCCCTCCCCCCATAAGTCTTTTGGTCCTCCAGTCCTTGCAGTCCTCCCGAGGGGCTCGGTGGCCCTGCAGAATTGGGCTTTCCAGGGTCTTAGCCCCTTACTTGGGCGCGCATGACAGGCACAGCCCATGGCACCCAGCACATCCCCATCACGCGCTAGGCGATTCCTGAAAACTAAACGAATGCCGCAAGCCTTCAAAGCTCCCTGCATCTGGCGTCATTTTTCGTGTTGCAGCTTCTCCTCAGGTTATCATCTCACCTTTGCCTTCTGACAGAAGGAGCTGATGACAGCGGCTGTTTGTTCTGGTACCCAGGTCGCGCAGGGCCTTGGGTGCTGGCTGGCTGAGGCCAAGAGGGAGCAAGGGAGGGCTGGGCTCGCAGGA
Source organism: Octodon degus (assembly GCF_000260255.1). Taxonomy (NCBI): domain Eukaryota; kingdom Metazoa; phylum Chordata; class Mammalia; order Rodentia; family Octodontidae; genus Octodon; species Octodon degus. The sequence continues at coordinate 997,970 of NW_004524702.1, forward strand.
AGCCACCCCTCAGCTCCCACTGGGATGGGAAGGGAGGGACCAGCAAGAACCTGTCTAGGAGAAATGGGTGCTGAAGCCCATGCCTGGCCTGGGGCCTGCCTGGCAGCCACAGGCCTGCACCTGGAGTGCCAGGCATTCAGCAAAACTGTCCCTGGACCCCGATCCCTATCCAGGCGGTGAGGCGGAGCCTCCCCAGTGCACTGCCTGACAGCTCGGCATTTCCTGGAAAGGCAGAGTTGGGCAGGCCTGAAACCCAGGACTTGTGGCCTCCACTTCCCTCCAGCGACTGGGGGTGATTCATCCACCCTCTGTCGCCTACCCGCACCTGCCAGGTAGGCAGCCCTGGGGGAGGCAGATTCCCACCCGTACAGATCCCCAGAGTGTGAGCTGCAGGACTTGTGGGGGCCATAAAGTTGCGCAACTCCTGGAGTGAATCAGAATCTGAGGCAGGCGGAGCCAGTCCTCCCAGAAGCCAAGCTCTATGGGCTTTCTCGGCTGCATGCAGGAGCCACGGGCCACCACAGAGCCACAGAGCCAGCATAGGGACCACAGCTGTGATGTTTCAGAGCTGTGCCACCTCGTGCTCCTGCCGCACTAGCAGAGGATCCTGCACACCTCGGGACCGTGTGGCCAAGGGCCCTGGTAGAGCATCACACTGCGCAGTGCAGACTCCCAGGCCAGGTGCATCCCCAAGGCAAGCTTGCCAAGTCCCTCCCCTACCATTGCCCCTTCCCCTCCTCCACTAACAGGGTGCAGCAAGGGTTTTCTCTGAGTATTTGCCATGAGGGCAAAGTAGCAGGAGAAGAAGGCTGTCGCTGTGGAAGGGGGGACCTGTCGGAGGTGTCTGCTGGCAGTCTAGGGCCCATGAAGCCCAGCAGGCCCTCCCCCATCACCCGGCCACACCCGTGGAGCAGAGCTGAAGAGGCTTTTGTGGGAGCAATAAAAGCTCATCCTCCTGCTGCCTCTCCAGGCCATGCTGGGCCTGGCCACACACAGTAAAATGTCCCAACTACACCAGAAGAGCAGTGCTGCTGTCGAGGAAAGAGCGTCTCCCTCCAGAGAACGCCCCTGCAAGTGAGGAGGCTGAGTCCTGGCTGCCCAGTTGCCCCCAGAACCCAGGCCTGCAGAGCCAGGTAGTTCCCAGAGCAGAGCTTGTGGCCAGGCCGGTGAGCAACCCCAGAACCAGGCGCACGGCAGGAAGGGAAGGCTGTGCACTCTGTGTTTGTGTCCTGCCAAACCTCACAGGCCGGCACCCAGTCACCAAGGCTAAAGTGTTAGGAGGTGGGTTTGGAAAGTGACCAGAACAGATAGAAGAGACCTCAGAAGTCGGCTGGTCCCTGTGCACCACACTGTGAGGACCCAGAGAGATGGCACCGTCCATGGGCAGGAGCTGATGCTCCTGAGATGGCACAGTCCATGGGACGTCCTGCTGGAGCTGCAGCCTCCCGAGTTGTGAGGAATAAATGGCTTGCCCACGAGCTGCTGGCTTTATCACAGCAGCACAAGCAGGCGGAAGCAGAGCACATCTCGGCCTGAGCACAGGGCGCTCAGGCGGTCTGTGGCCTGTACAGTAGACAGGCCCTTCCAAGGGCAACTCAGCACTGCCCAGCAGAGTGGGAAATGTGCCCCTCCTTGGCTGGCACCCCACCTTCCCTAGTAAGCATCAGAGTCTGTGTGTTCAGGGAGGTTGCTCGAGCATCGTATGATGACAGGGTGAGGCAGCAGCACCCACAGAATCCAGCCTCGGGGTGGAGCCACACCTCAGAACGCTGCAAAGCAACTGAGCCCAGCATGGAGGCCGTCCGGGACCGCTGCGGCATCACATCTTTACAAACGGCCTCTGCCCTCTGTGAGCCGAGTAGAGATAGAAACCCTTGCTTGGGCTCGGCTGGTGGAGACGGCCAACTGTGACCTGCAGGGAGCGGAACAGGGTGCCGAGCCACCCCGCAGCCCAAGGGTTCTGACGAAGGAAAGCAGGCTGTGGGTGCTGTGGGGAACCGGGTGACCTTCACTCATCCAAAGGCAGGCTTCTGAGGATGCAGCACACTACATGCTTGCTGATAAGGATAAAGGGTGGGGGACCTGCATCTTCCCACAGGCACACCGACCTCTAGGGAGGGTGGATGCGAGAACAGAGGACAAAGGACCCCTTAACCTTATCCCAAGTGTTGTGATTTGATTTTCCTATAACATGAATAATCAAAACTTAACTTTAAACTAAAACAATGCAACAATGGAAAGGTGGGCCTGTGAGGCAGAAGGAGCCACTCCTGGCATCCTGGGCATGTGCCTCAGCATCGCCGGCAAGCACACCAGGCCAAGAGGCACCCGTCCAGGAGCCAGACCTGACAAGCTCACAGCTCCTGAGCTCCAAGGCCATGCGCAAAATGACAGGGAGCTCGGACTGGACGCACACACTTCAAGAGTCAGAAAAGTGGGCTGCTGAGACTCTCAGAGAAGAACTTGCTGACTTGAGCCTCATGCGCTGAGCTTTGTCCCCCAGACTGGGACAAAACTGAGAAAATGGGAGGAAGGGGTGAGCTGTCGGCCCACCTCCTCCAGAAGCAGTGTTTCTCACCCAAGGGACAGAGAGGAGCGTCCACCTGAGCAAGATCAAAGGGCTGCCCAGGACTTCAGGGCTTATCACAGAGAAAAAGGTGAGAGGGGCAGACTGGTCTTGAAATTGTTTTTTAATGGCTTGATTTCACGGTCTTCTTGTTACTTAAGCACCATTCATCTTCCCCCAGATCTCCAGCAGGAGTCTCACGAGGCTTGGCAGCTCAATTTCCTCCAGCCACTGGTTGAGCCCAAAGGTCCACGGTCACGTATCTAGGGAAGGCACGCAGAGCGTCGGGACCCCTGCCACAGGCCACAGGCTCCTCACTTGGCAAGATTTACGGCCCCTGAGAAAACGAATTCATGTCACAGAACACTTGCTACTCCTGTCACCTCCTCTCAGAGGCAATTGTATTGATCCGGTGCTTTAGGTACTGTTTAATTATCTCTCAGAACTACTGGCCACTCACTCAAGGGGACTTCACTGAGATGACCATGACGGTCCACCTGAGCACGTGCCCTAAGGAAGCGCAGTCCCAGCCCTGCTTCCTCACCTCCTGTGCGTGGGCCTTCCCTTTCCCCCAGTGGAGACTGCCCATGGGTGTGCCCCCCAGCGTCTTTCAGTACACTCTCTTCCTGCAGCACGTCCTAAGGCCAGAACCAGACAAATTGGCTCCTCCAACAGAAGAGCTTTTCCCTTCTGGAGAGAAGGAGTTGCAGGCGCCTGGCGCTGGCTTTGGCTCCCAGCTCTGTCTCCCAAGCCTGGCTGGCACAGTCCAACCCTTTGTTCTCATCCCCGTCTGAATGCTCACAAAGCCATGGCTGTCACAGATGGCTCTTTCAGGACACTGATCAAGGACCCAGCAGGAAATAGTCTTGCGGGGGGGGGGGAGGTCTTACAAAACAGTACTGAGGAAGCAAGAAGGCCAGACGGAAAGAGGGAAGTCACAGGAGGCCAGGGAGGCCCAGGCCCCTGGAGACCCCAGAACTCACCAGCAAGTTGTCGCCCACAGCTTCCTGGCATGCCTTGGAAAGAAAGCCCCGTACTCACAGCAGGGATGGCATCAAGGGCTAAAGGTGAGGCAGAGGAGGCGGTGGAAGGGCACAGACACCCTACGACTCTGTGATCATTCCCTTTTGCCTGCAGAAGATCCAGACAAAAACGTGGCCTCCTCTGAGAGGTCACCTCCAGAGGTGGGATGGCTCTCCCTTCAAGCTCCTGCGGTGCCACGCACACAGTCCCACCGCAGCAGCTGTTGTGCTCTGTTCAGCTTTGCATGACAATTCTCCTTCCCAAACACTGCGCCCCTGGAATGTGGAGAAGAGGTCTGCACCACCTTGACGTTCTGCAGCCGTTTGTTTAGTGTGCTTACTGCCATCTACACTGGGGCACCCATTGTTCCTGCAGTGAGACAAAATAAAATTCTAAGTCTTTGCTGTCTTGCTATTAACAGGTGTGTGTGTGTGTGTGTGTGTGTGTGTGTGTGTGTATGTCAGCCTTTCTGGAGGTGACGGGGTGCAGGGAAAGGGCACTCTGATAAAATGTACAGATGTTGGGTAAGGTGAAGGGTGCCCATGAGGACACGTGGGAGAACACCAATCTGGATAAAGAGCCCAGGGACAGAGGTTTGAGGGTGGGCACGCGAGGTGTGTTCAGGGGCCAGCAGGAAAGGCACAGTGCACATGTGGCTCATAGCTGCTCTGGGGCACGAGGGCATGAGGCCCATGTGCAGAGCCTCTCGCCTCATTCCAGCCCCAGCACCACATGCCGTGGGATGCTGCCGTCATGTGCTGGCCATCAAGGGCAGGGCAGTCTTTTGGGCCGGTGTCCCTGTGTGGGGCGTCCTGTTGCAGGTGCCCAATCCATCTTCATTTAAGACCTGGAAAAACAGAGATGAAATCTCAGCAGCACCGCTGATAATGCACACTTGCTGAGGCACCTCTACTTGCAAGGGAAGACGGGCACGGATATCAGGGAGCAGCTTCACAAGTTTCGGGTGGCGGCAGCCATTCTTGGATGAAACCGGGATTCTTGGGCGGTGCAGCCCTCGGAGGTGCAGCTTTTCCTCTCGGAGGTGCTGAATTGGCTCCAGCAGTTGAAGGTGCTTTACGGGTGTAGCAGGGAAAGCCTTTCATGCCAGTACCAGTGCCAGGGCTGCGGGCAGTTGACGGATGCAGCGTCAGCCTGTGGAGACCGCTGCGCTTGGACCTTGCCCCGGGGCCGGCGGGATGACGACAGAGAACAGCTTGTTCCAGGAAAGAACGCCACACATCTTCCTAACGGCAAGGACCCGGGGCTGCAAGGCTGCTGGTGTTGTCTGTCTGGCACTCTGTGCCCCGCCTTGAGGAACCGTAGCTGCCCCGCTCCAAGTGTACAGTGGGGGCAGGAGGGGCTGCATCATGGTAGCCTTGATCACGGGGCCAGTGCCTGTGAGACAGCAGGGGGCCATCTCCCCACAGCGCTGGCTGTGGCTCTGCAGGACAGGTGGAGCTGAGTCCTGCTCTTCACTGACGGGGAACCGGGCAGCAGGAGCATGGGGGGACACTGCCACAGAGGCCACGGGGCGCTGGAGGGCTCAGCCAAGCTGCGGTGAGGAACAGAGCATTCCAGCAGGAGGGACTCACTCCAGTAAACAGCTAAGAAGGAGCTCGCAGTCCCCATGGGCTCTCAGGAGCTGGAGCTCCTCACAAAAGCGTGCATGTTCTAGTACCACGCTGTCCTCTACCAAAGCAGCACAGCTGGGCACACTGTAGCTGGGAGGGAGCACCTCCTCCTTCCTGGGATACCAGGAGGTATAGCAGGGCCACACCGGGGTCTGCAAAAAGGCCCCAGGAGCCCAAAGGCCAGTCCCCAAAGGGCTGCCTGGAAGTGGCTCAGATTTAAAGTCACCCACCATGTTACCTGAGCATCTCCAGAGAGACGGGGCAGGGCCCTGGTGTCAGAGACGATCTCCACGCTCAGGACGCCCAGGGGCCTCTCAAGGTCAAGGCCATCTGGTTGAAGTGGCTTCAGCAGAACAGGTGAGGCTTAAAGACCACATCCAAAAGGGCAAGGCACCCCTGCAGGGCAAGGTCCTTTCCTGGCCCATCGGGTCAAGCAGATGAGGACCCAGGGTCCAGCCTTGGCAAACCTCAGGGAGCACAGGAGTCTGGTGTAGGGAAATGGCTTCCAAAGGGGTGGGCATGGTGAGGGTGGGACCCCTCCTGAAGTGCTGGGGGCAGGGGTCCCACCCAGCACCGGCCTCAACACCCAGACTGTCCACCTCACCAGCTGGAGCAAGCCCGCCACTCTCATTCACTGCAGAGGGGAAGCTCGGGGGTAATGGGGAGGGGTAGTTTCAGAGAGTCACAGCTGGCAGGGATGGCAGGAGACAGGCCATCTAGAGGCATGGAGACGGTCAAGCCACACACCCCTAGAGTGATGGCCACCGCAGAAAGCCTCTGTCTTCCGACAGAACCAACAGACCAGGGAGACGCAAGCATTGGGGTTGATCCCTCCTGCCAGGCCTCCCCTGCCAAGTACAGCTAGCGGGGGCTGGGGGGTGGAATCTGGTACAGGGGCCTCCAAGCCATGTGCCTGGGCAACAAGCGCACGGCAAAATCGGCACCAGCTACAAGGCTTGTCCCCGGCAGAGCCTGGCTGTGCTTCATTCTCGCCAGTGGCCCATGGGACAGGCCAGGGAAGAGAAGGGTCGGGAAGGGCAGCCACTGCAGGGCTGGTGAGGAGGGCTCGTCTCCTGCCTGTGCCTCTACAACATCAGTGCTCTCTGGCAGAAGCTTGCTTTTGGATCCTCTTAACTGACCCATTTCCACTAATCCCGAGAGCCTCTCGGAGCTCATTTTCATGTGTCCTTCTGGGGATGCAGTGGGGCCTGCTGGATTCTGGGTGCAGCCTTCCTCTTCTGCTCATTCTCTCAGGCTGCGAGCACAGGAGAGGCAGAGCCGGCGCTCTCCAGGCTGTGAACCCTGGCCTCTCCTCCGGGTGTCCCCTGAGGACTGGGCGGCCCGCAGGAAATTCGCAGCCGCCAGCCTCCTGACATCTTGGAATTCCTGTTTCTCTACATACTTCTGAAAGTCCACATTGCACAGAGCTCACTTTCTACCTGAGTGATTATGAAGGAGACTAAGCATATTTAGGGTTCCCTTTCCCTGAAACTTACAAAGACCCAAGTAGGCACAAAAGCCTCTCTTTGCCATCCTTTCGGGGCCCACCCGGGGGGCATAAAATAACTAGAGGCTGTGTGACTGGTGTCTAGGTTTGGAAAACAGTTGTCCATGGAACATTTCTATTATTCCAGAAAGTTCTGTTGGGCATCCCTGGCTCAGATGATGACACAGGCCACGAACCGAGGCCAAGGTGGTGGTCACAGCAAGGCTGACCCAGGAAGGACCAGGTGCCACAGGCAGAGGGGGACAGAGGGCCCAGTCCTCGCGGGACACCTCGGTAGCCCCGAGCTGGCTGCCTCTCCCATGCAGGCACTAGTGCCTTGCCTGCTCCTGACTTCCCCAGGGACACCTTACACTTTGGGGTCCAAACTTGCCAGGGGAAAAGCAGATAAAGAAAACAGACAATGACAAGCTACCCTTTCTGGAGAGTTGCTAGGCATTTTCTACCCCTCTGAATAAACCTTCCGATCCAGATGAAAGCTAGAAACTAAAGAAAGAGTTGCATGGAACATCCCATAGGTGCATCAGAATCCAGCGGCTTGGCAGGACAAGCCTCAGGCTCTCCTGGTCCCTGGCACGAAGCTGGCGCTGGGCCCCAGCTGGGGTTTAGGAAACATCGCTGAGTGAGTGCTTTAGTCCTCTCGCTGTCCCCTGAGGAGACTGTGTTATTGCCCAAGGAAACTTCTCTGTGAAATGTGGGCGGGAGGGAGGAACAGAGCTCCTGACAGGTCACAGGTGCTAGGCCTGCAGTCAGACTTCTCCAGCCAAGGTTTATTGGGAGGGGCCGAGTTTGCTGTGTCCTGTAGCCCTGCCCTGTCCTGAAATTCTCAGCATGGTGACAGCAGGACATGCGTTCTTTGACCTAGAACTCACATCTTTGCTTTTTGTAAAAGCATCTGAGATACCTCTGCTCACATCTTGGGGAGGGGTGGGCAAAGCTTATTAAGGGGAGCTAATGAACCCCTTCCCCACCCAGGTAACTTGGGAGTGTCCTATCTGGCCTGGGTCAGTGTAAGGAACCTGTAATTAGGTCATAAAAGTGCTCAAGGTTATGTAAAGGCCGGAGGTCTTCCAAGGTCTGCCAGGGTCAGGCGAGCTCTGAACTCCTGCAGATGGTCATAGCTTCCCAGGGCAGGAGATGTGGCCTTTGGAAAAACCAAGGAGACGGGCACCTTCGGCAGGTCAGCAACAAAGTAGGCAGGAAGCAACATGTGAAATAGCCTGCATACCCTGTAGTTTACACACACGCAATTATCTACACGTCTCCTCCGGGGTAAACACTATAGAGTTCAGTACCATTATCCTCACCGTACAGACTAAAAAGCCAAGAGAGGGCCATGTGGACTCCCCCTTGCCACTCTGTGCCCATGCATATTGCTCCAGTAGAGCCTCATAGCAAGGCACAGACCAAAAAGAAGCTCAGAGCCCCGCAGGGTCTGTCAGGGTCTGCCCAGTGAGTGGTCACAGTGCGGCAGGGATGGGCTGGTCTCCAGGGTGCATGCACAGCCTGCAGGGGTCAGAGACACTCCAAGGAGTGCGCAGGGCCTGAAGGATGGGCAGCCGCTCGCTTGAGGGGAGGCAAAGGGACGTCCCAAGGAGCTGACAGTCCTGGCATCGGGCAGGATGCAGGCCCTGACCCCGGCTAGGCAGAGGCCCCCAGGTGTCTGCTCAGGACCCAGTTTCCCTTCCCAGCTCACAGACAGTTTGCACTGTGTTGATTCTGCAATGTCAGATGGATGCCTGTCTTCTAATGGCTGTAGCAAGCCCTAAATGGCAGTTGTTGGAGGGAACCACAACAGACCCAAGCCATGATCGTACCTGACGCTTCCCTTCCAGCACAGACACTACTGTGCCAGCCTGGAGGTGAGAGGAGAGAAGCAGCCCGCATGGTCACTGGTGCTCGGCGCCGGGCTGTGGCCATCTCTGGATCAAGCCCCAGGGCGGAAGATGCCTGTGTCCTTCTTCCTGGCCTCCAGAAGCTTGCAATGTGCAACTTCCACACTCCTCACACACCTTCCCAGTGCTCCTCCACCTGCACGATTATCGGCTTCATCCTTTTCTTTAAATCAACCCCGTGCATTTCTTTGAAAAGTTAAAAGGAAAGAGCAGCGTTATTTTCTTCAACAGTGGAGTGCTGCGGTAAGCATGGGAGAAACAAAAGCATTTGACTCGGGTCAGATGTCCCTGTGTGACAGCCTGGGGTCTGCAGGCTCTGCTTCGAAGGGGGAGAAGGCATTTCAAGGCACTTCACGCAGGGCATCGCCCTCAGTCTAAAGCAAGGGCCGGGGAGGACGGCACACAGCAACAGGGAGGGGCAAACGCAAGAGCGGCGGAGACCGGAGCACGGAGCTCGCCCAGAAGCAGAACACTGGGAGAGCAAATGTTAGGAGGGGTGAACGGGATGTAAGTGGCTGTCCGGCCCTGTGTTGTGCAGGATGTGGTAAAACCACTAATTTAAGGCAGAAGGCAGCATATAAAGGGCATATTTATAATTTCTAGGGTGACCACCACTCTCAGAATGAGCGAAAGTTAATATGTGGCAAAGTGGGAAAAGAAGAGAGGAAATTCCCAAAGCAGGACAGAACACGCCCATACAAACTCAAGAGCAGGAGATCTGAAACTTCAAAAGACATCACATGTTATGCTTTTGAGTCCACGATTTATAACCTGCATTGTTGACCCAGGGAACACTTTCCCTGGGCCCCAAGAAGAGGGTACTGGACTAATCCTCACATGAATATGACGAGGAGGCCACCCCTGTCCAGAAAAGCCACTCGGGTCACACTATGCAGTCCTCTCACTTTCCTCATGGGGCAAATGTCGGAGCAAAAGCAGGCCCAGCACCTGTGCGGGTGGGCACAGAGCTGCTCTTGGCCGGCTCCCAGCTGGGAAAGTACCTGAGACAAGCTCCCAAAGCCCACCCGAGGGTGCATGAGGAGGCAGACAGCCAGCCTCAGACGGCCTAGCCTGGGCAGCTCAACAGCCCCGAGGCCATTTCTGCCTCCTGTGCTCCAGCCTCTTGGAAATAAATGGACCCAACAGAAGCAGTGAGGTGAGTGGTGCCCCCTCCACAGCCTCCCAGAGGCGCTCTTCTGTTCTGTTTAATTTTTCATCAGATTGGTGATAACAAACTGTAGGGTGAATTCATCAAAGGAAACTGGTAATTACTGAGTCTACACTTTATTTTGTTCATCATTTTGTTAACACCTGATTCTGAAAAACACTCCTTACAAATGGGCTGTGAGCTGGCATAGGAATTATCAGCAAGAACAAGATGCTTGTGCACAGGGCCAGGCAGCAGCGCAGGTCTGGCTCTGTGGCCGCCAACTGGTCCTGCCGGCCCCTCTCCACCTGCCTCAGGTAAGCAGATGCCTTCTGTCCTGAGGGCTGGGCTGTAGTTTGCTTTGCAGAAATGAACTCATCAAGTCCTGGCTGGCTGGATTTCTGCGGGCTGGAGAGAGGAGCTTGCTGGGAAGGGGGGCAGAGAGAGGGGCTCAGGGCCAATGTCCCCGAGGCGCGTTGGACAGCACGGAAGGCCCAGCCAGGACACAGGGAGCCACACGTCAGTCCTCAGGACTGCAGAGCTGTGGAGCTGCTTTCAGGCACAGCTCCCCACCCCACCCTTGGGGAAGTTTCCTGCTCCAAGTCTTCAGGAGGTGGAAGCTGGAGTGGCTCCACTCGCCCACCCCCACCCCCAAGCTGCGGGCCACTTGGGTTCACCACCCTGACAAGAGCCCGGTGTGAGGTTGGCACCCCGGGAATTTCCTGCCTAATCTGGCACCTCCCTGCGAGAGTAGCTGCGCCCTGCCCGGCCTCAGGGTGATGAGGTCTGTAACCACGCCTGGTATTGTTCTCCTCCCTGGGCCTTCCCTGTTCCTCTCAGAGTGTGTGTGAATTCCTGCTGCTCTGTGGCGCACTCCTTTCCTGCTAAAACTGGCTCGGACAATTTTCTGTGACCACAGTTCTACAAAAGCTCAAAGGAAATTTGCCATAGGAGTGTCAGCAGCTTCAGTTCTGGTCAGATCTAAGAGTCAGAGTGGCTCCGTGGTTCATACTGGAAGCATAACCGGGTCTTGGGGCTCGGCAGGTGCCCCAGGGCACAAGGTCTCTGCCTCTTGGCTCAGCTTTGTTTCTGTGTTGAAGTCCTCAGGTCAGCTCTCTCTGCACAGCGGGCCCAAGGAGACCCAGGCTCTCAATGCACCCTAGAGGAGCCTTCCCTAAAACTCCCAGCAGAGACCCAGAATTTGGCATGATTGGTCCAGCCTATCCCATGTGCCCACAACACAGAGTAGGGCCACACACTGCCAGCCACGTGGCCTTGGAGCACAAGAAGGGAAATCAGTGAGCTTTCCTCAGCAGAGAGCAGGCACTGGTGGCAGGTAACAGCAACAGAGGTGACCGCTGCTTACTAGGGGCTTATCATTTAGGAAGACACGTGACCAGGGAGAAAACGGCAGAGTGTGAGGCCCATCCCCACCTGCCCCAGTATTTCTAGGTCCTGCAGCCCTGGATGTGATCCGAGGCGGTTAGGAGCCGGCCCTCTACGCCACCTTCCTCCTCCCCGGGGAGACATGTGTCCCCACAGCTGACTCACAAGGCAGGGACCATGCCCAGTTGGCATGTGTTACCCAAACACAAGCAAAATATAAGCCATCAAGACATTTGCCTTTGCTCACGGCTGGGCTCAGTGGAGCAAGGCCATCCTACCACAGCGCACTTCACACGGGGTCGCGAGACTCCTGCTGCTGCCCTCTCTGGAATGCTGCTCCGGAGACCACCCCGAGCTGTGAGGGAAAGGCTCGGTGGAAGAGCGTGAGCGGGGTCTTGGCGTGAGCGAGAGCAGCAGGAGCCCGGGCGGCTCTGTGCAGAGCTGCGAGCCCCTACAGTGGTTCAGCCCCTTCTCCACACGCCAGACACGGAAGGCTGTCAGGATCCCCACTGGAATGGAGCCCATCTCACTGTGCGTGCAAGTGTGTTTGCACACGTGTGTGCACGTCTGCACTGACGAGGCAGTGCCTCTGTCTCACACAGAGCCACCTGCAAGCAAGCCCCACACACCCGTGGCCCGCCTCTGCGTACACGGGTCAGGAGCAGTGCAGATGTACCTTCCGTCCAGATACCTCAGCACAGCAGGGCCAGAGACTGCAAGAGTCCATCCTCGGCTAGCTTTCTGTCCAAGAGGGCTGAATCTCAGAGAAAACAGGGAGAGGGAGGGAGGAAGGGGAGGCAGGGTCCCTGGTGTCCTTTGGTGTCTTCTCTGGGGCATGTCCAGGGAACAATGAGAATAGGAGCCACTTTTTCTCCAACAAATGTCAAGGCTTGTGGGCCAGAGCTTCTCACCTCCCCTTGACCTCTCTGACGGTCACAGTGGGGCTGCCTAGGTTCTAGACTTCATGGCTGTGTTCAGGCAGGAGGAAGGGGCAAAGACGTGATGCCAGTCATTCTTATCAA
>NW_004524702.1:1010416-1027357 GCF_000260255.1 Octodon degus
CTCCTCCTCCTCCTCCTCCTCCTCCTCACTGGTCCAACAGTGCTACAGCTGGAGGGAAGATGGGAAAATGGAGCCTGCCTGTCTCCGAGTGGGTAAGCAGTTACAGGGAATGGACAGCTGGTGGTCAGTTTGTAACACCCAGCTGAACTGAACTAGCATGGTGCTGGGTCAGGAGGCCCACCCAAGGGCTGCTGCTCACGGAAGGAGAGGAGAGCTGGAGAGGAAGAAGCTGCTGGTGAAGCTGCTGGGAGCTCCTAGGGAAGCTGTAGGGGGCTGCTGGTCCTCCTTGAGGAGCTTGTCATGCTGGCTTTTGTAACAAACTTGGCTGTTCTCATCGTCACAGGAGCTAGGGACTTGCTGTCACTGAGGATGGCTGCAATTCACCTTGGGGGAGCCCTGGTCCTCACCTTGAGCATTGCTTCCTGGCTCCAAAGGGGAAGATGGTACACTGCTCAGTCTCCTGGGGGAGCTTGCTGTGTTGGCCTTCCTGATGGGAGCTCGGCCTTCCTCATCTCTGGAGGAGCTCGGGACCTCACTGTCGCTGAGGGGGCTGTGGTGCTTGTCGGGAAGCTCCCGTTCTTTCTCTGAGCCTCGCTTCCTGGCTCCAGCGCAGATCCCCCAGCCTGCTGGCCCAGATCCTTCATCCCGCTGGAACAGACTTCCTAGCTTCCACCACTGACCCTGGGCCTTCCCAGCGCAGATCCACAAAGCGGAGCTGCGTGAGACTTTGTCGTGGGCTCTGGACTTCCAGCTGGACTTGTGGGAGGCACTGTTACGGGCCCTAGATCTTCAGCTGAATGCATGCAGGACATTATCATGAGATCCAGGCCTTTAGCTGGATTCTTTGGTTTTTAGTATGTGGACAGATTTCCTGCACTCTCTTTTTGTGTATGATTCTTTGGGTAACTACTACATATAATCTTACAAAACATGTGTCCTGTATTGTCTTGCTTTCCCTTGCAAAACCCCAGACTACAACAGGGGTAAGCAGAAACAAGGACAGGGTCAGTCAGCACTGCCTGTCACACTTGGCTGCCAGAGAGACCTGGAATCTGTGTCATGTAGTCACTTCAGTGTGCTGGATTTTTCAGTATTGAGGATGGAACCCATGGCCTTCACGTTGAGCTCCGTGCCCAGCCATTTCCCATGCTTTAGTTTGAGGCAGGGTCTCACCAAGTTGCCACATTGTCCTGGCTGACCCAAACTTGCCATCCTCTTGCCTCCATCTCCCAGAGTGCTGGGCTGATAGGCACGCACCAACACACCCGAGGATGCACACTCAGAACTTGGAGCGTCACATGGTGCTCCAGCCAGCCAAGCGATGACACCGCGCGTGTTTTTCAAGTTGAAGAAAGCCGTAGTTGCTGTGTGATTTGGTGCCTTTGCTGTGCCGAGCACCACGTGTCTGCGATGCAGATCTTCCCCTTCCCCTCCCACCACCGAGACGCTGGACTCCAGGCTTGAGACTTTTGGAGTCCCTGAAGCCAGAGAGGGTGGAAGGTAAGCTTGACCTTGAACTTGCAGCCCTAATATTGGGCCTCTCTCTGCAGAACTGGGAAATGGAAGAAGGTGACCCTGAAGCCAAGGCAGTTAGGGTCCCCAAAGACCCAGGAGGCAGATCTGGAAGAACAGAGAGGCTGCAGAACCCCAAGGCCAATGCCCCTGTACCCCCTCCACACATAGAGCATCCTGTGTTGGGCAGGACAGGGGGATACGATCTCCGGGGGCAAGGAGGGCTCAGCCCCCATTCCCTTCCTCTTCCTGAGCCACAGCCCAGCCCAGGCAGGAAGCTCCAGGAAACAAGCCTTCCTTCCAGGCACCTGGGGCTCCAAGGACAGCTACCCAGAGCCCATGCAAGATCCGCCCCTGCAAGCCCAAGTGAGCCGGCCACGTGGATGGGACCGTCTAAGGATAGAGGATCCAAGCACAGAGGCTAAGCCAGGGGCAGGCATGCAGGAGATTAACAGAGGACGTGCAGCCAGAGGAGATCTGCAAGGACACAGGAAGTCACACAGGGAGCCAGCAGAAAAACTCCTGACCCTTGGGTAGCTGGCCCACAGGTTGGGCCCCACCAGGCCTCCAGATGAAGGCTATGCCCACCTGTGTGGGTGGCAAGTGAACCCAGCTGCATGGAGTGGGCACGGCGCACCCAGCGGCAGGAACCTACTTCTGACCAAGAATGCCCAGGTCAGGAGGGCTTGCCAATGGCCCAGCTGGGCTAGGATTCACCAAGGCCCCTCTGGGGGCTGCAGACCCTGTTGTAGCCTGCACCAAAGACTGCAGTGCCCACGTGCATCGCTCTCCAGGCTAGGTACAGGGGTACAGGTGGAGCACAGGCAGGGATTTTTATTTTTATTTTTATTTATTTATTTATTGTTTTCACTATATGTCCCAGGCTGGCCTCAAATTTGCAGCAATTCTCTTACCTCCTCTTGAGTGCTTCGACTACAAGTGTGGGCCACCACACCCCGCCCAACAGGCAGAGACTGTAGAAGACCTGCACCCCTAAGCCACTGTTTGCCTAATGTTTAAAAAAGTGACATTAGGCCATCCATAGTGCAGAAGGCAAAAGCCAGACCCCTGCTTTGTAATGAATGAACCACACAACAGTGCTCCTCAGAGCCACGTGACCTCCCTAGTTCTCCACAGAGCAGGTTCTTCTGCCCCTCCCTCTCAGCTGCCCTCAGCCTGCCGCCGCGGCCCGGGAGCTGTGTGTTGTGAGACACACTGAGGATGGGGCCCTAGGGGAACAGGGTTAACTGCTCACAATAAAATACATGAACAATTTTTATAAAGTCTTTAGTGAAGTGCAGCTCCTACCCCAGATATTTCCATTTAAAGTATACAATTCGGTGAGTTTTTGGTGCATTCACAAAGCAGCACAACCCTCAACACAATCAATTTTAGAATAGTTCCGTCAGTCCTCAGAGAAGCCCCATTCCCATTAACAGTCACCTCCACCGTTCCCCCTAGTCAAAGCTCGATAGCCTTAGGGAGGCTTCTGCCCCTCTGGTTCCACACTTCAGAAGGGTGCAAGACCCCTTCAGGGAGAAGGGCTCCAGGAAGTCTCCCTTGAGCCACAGTTTTCAGGGAGGGTGACAGCTTTCTGATTGCTGGGCTAGAGAGAGGGAGGGAGAGTAAGAAGGAAGGGGGGGAGAGGGAGGAGGAGGGGAAGGGCATGAAGAGGAGGAAGAAGAGGAGGGAGGGAGGGAGAAAGGAGAGAGAGAGAGAGAGAGAGAGAGAGAGAGAGAGAGAGCGCCAGAGCCAGAGCCAGAGCGCGGAGGGTGAGCTGGTGAGTCTGCCCTGCACCCCAGTTCTGGAGCAGGTGAGCTTTTGCCCACCCGCTATGGGCAGGTAAGGCGGGACAGGGCCCGGGGAGTTCCTGGGGATGGCAGGTGGCTGCCTACAGAGGACCTGCGCACCCAAGCTCAGGCAGAGAGAGCAGGACATTCGTGTCCAGGAAGCCAGCCTGCTTCATAGCACGTGAGCCAAGTCGCAGGTCCATGAGAGGCCGCTTTAGCCTCTGGGAGAGGAAAAAGGCAAAGGTCCCCATGCGTGTTAGAAACCAGCAGCAGCTGACAGCACCTGAGGGATTCACGTCTGGCAGAACTTTCATTTTTGTTCATTCAGTGGAAGCAAGGAGTCTAGAGAAGTCACTGTGAGACTCAAGGTGACTGTGTCAGCTGAGCACAGCCGTGGTGGGGGACTCTGCGGCCAGTTACGGAGTCAGGAGTTTCAGTAAACTCCTGTCTTAAGACCGTTTGCCCAGATCTAAGCAAAGGCAGCGGAAGCACCCGTCTTCTGCACATCACGCCAGCGCCATTAGGCGGGCTCTGTGATCACAGTATCCTGGGCTTGGGCTTCAAACAGACTCCCTGCCTGCCGCACCCACATGCAGAAAAGTCCTCTCCGCACTCATTACCAGCCCAGAGCCGTTCTCTCTGATGTGCCTCCCTCCCACCCTCTGGAGCTCCTCTTCCTTGAGATCTGTCACTGTCACCTTTATTATAATGGTGCCTTACATTCCCCCAGCTGGTGACACTGAGGGGAGTATCTGATGAGGAGGGTGGGGTGCGGGAGGCACTGCCACCTGAAGTGTCCACAGCAGCCACCCTGGCCACTTGTGGAGAGGATGGAGCCCCGAGGGGCTCTGTGCTACTCTCCTGGGCTCCCCAAGGAGAGGCTGGGAAGGCTGTCCCGGCGTGCGTGCAGAAGGCAGCTGGCAGCTGCAGTCCTCCCTTGGGCAGGAGGGCTCTCCTCAGGTGCAGCAAGCTGAGACAGGCACCGACAGGTGGGTGAGCAAGCAAAGGCAGAGGCAGAGGCGAGGGCCTGTCTGGG
Organism: Octodon degus; assembly: GCF_000260255.1. Taxonomy (NCBI): domain Eukaryota; kingdom Metazoa; phylum Chordata; class Mammalia; order Rodentia; family Octodontidae; genus Octodon; species Octodon degus. The sequence continues at coordinate 1,014,755 of NW_004524702.1, forward strand.
CAAACGGCGCTCAGACACCCGGGAGAGGAAGGAATCCTGCTGCTGTCCGGTCGCGCTCTCCCCATGAGCGGTCTGGCAGCCAGGAGTGTGCACAGGCTCCCTCCCTCTGCGACCACGCGCTGGGTGCTGCACGTGTGGCTCACCCCGCCGTGGAGCAGGCTTCGGCCAGGAATACCCTAAAGAGGAAGCTGAAGTACAGAGGTGAACAGTGGCCACACACAGGTAGCAGTAAGCTAGAAAATGTTCAGTCCTTCTCATTCACCTGCTTTGGCCAGAACAGCTGAATTTAAGCAGCCTCAGGCACATATGTGACTTGTGTGATGGTTTACGACATTGTAGAGATGACTAAAAGTCACACATGTCTGCTTATCTATCATCTACCTATTTTTGATATTTTTCTCTCTAAGAGTAAACAACTATCAAAACAAAAATACGCTGAATGTATACCCAGCAGTGTGATGAAATGCAGGAATCGGATTTTAAAAGTCGTCAGGCCCATTTTGTCAGCCTTTCTCTCTGAAATGCGCTGCAATTTCAGGAGCCAGTGGCCACAGGCCACGTGGAAACAGCACACGGGTTCCTCCGTGACTTTCAGCAGAATAATAAACAAGGAAGAACGGAAGGGAAGAAAGAAAACATAAGGTGAGAGGTCAACGGAACTGAGATAAAACACAAACTCAGCCAGGCCATGGGAGGCTGTCCACTAGGGAAACACCCAAGAGGGCACTGTGCCGGGCAGGCAGGGCCGGTAGGGAAGGTCCCGCAGACAGCAGAGATGTGGCTGTGGCCGGGGATGGCACTCCTCATGCAGAGCAATCCCAGGGCATCGTGGGCGCCAGCTCCACTCCATCACTGTGCCCGTGATTTCGGGACACAGCCGAAAGCAGGGAACATCTGTCACCCGTTCTGGTGCGCATTCAGTGGCACCAGGCCATGGACATCAAAGCAGAACATCACGCAGGGAGAGTGTGGTGTAGACACCAGCTCGCCTCGCGGCAAGCAGGAAGCAGAGAGGAGCCACAAGGGCCGCGTGGCACAGTCCGCAGGGCCACAACCTGAGGCCCTCCCTTCAGCAAGCACCCCTCTGTGGATGAGCCCACGGAGGGAGTGGGGCCGGCACATCCAGGCACTTCCCACGGCCAAGAGCTGGCAGCCCGGGCCCCCACAGGTGGTCTCCAGGGCGCCTTTCAGATCCAAACCACCACAGTGAAGGGCGATTCTGGGAGAGACCATACAGCAAAGCAAAACCAGGATGAAAAATAAAAATAGCATTATTATAAATTATTAAACTCTTCTTTAATGATGTATAGGAAATTCACATTTTTAAATGACTCAAAATGCGAAGGAAATAAAAGTTTAAGTAATTTGTGTACATAAAAGTAAAATTCCCTAAAGCTCCAAAAAGAATGAGATAGATTATAATGAAAACAAACAAATGAAAGCTCTGTGTGGCCCAAGTGCACACGTGTCCTGGGTACGCGTGGCTGGCGGTGGCCGAGCGCACAAGTGTCCTGAGTGCGCGTGGCTGGCCGTGGGAGCCCGGCGCTGCGGGCGCACTCCGCCCTGAGCTGCTCCGCAGCCGGCTGGCCGCCTGGTTCCGGGACTGAGCTGCGGCTAGCCTGGCCGTTCGTGCCAGAAGCCACCCGCTTCTAGCGCCCGCAAAGCTCAGCATTCAGGGCTGAGCCTGGGGCAGCAGGCTGAGAGGCAGGCCTCGAGAGGCAGGACGCCAGCTGCTGGCCTCGTCCAGCGCCAACGCGTCGGGGGCGCGTGGCCGGAAGGTACCCGGCGAAGGAAGTGGTCACCGGAGGTGCCCTCGGAAGCACGGGGCCTTGCTGCCCGCCGCCCCTGCCCTGCTTCCTGGCCCCGCCACCAGGCTTCCTCTGCCACACCTTCTCTGCCTCGGCACAGCCCAGAAACTGCAGCGCCCAGCAAACACGGACTGGAGCCTTGAAGTTCCAGCCCAAATATCTTTTTCTTCTTTAAGCTTATTTCCTCAGATATTTTGTTATAGCAGCAAAACACGGACTCACACAGCACACGTACAGAATTACTCATGCACTATTGGCAGGGACAAACACTTGGAAACAATTTCATGCCTATTAATGGGGAGGAGTTAGTTAGATAAATGTGTAGATTGGATCGCCATGCAATGATAAAATCAAATGAAGCAGCACTCTGGTGTGATATTGCTGATATGACAAGGGTTCCAAGAGACATTAAGTGACCAAAAAAAAGTGCAGAAAATGATACTGTCTTTGATATAAACAACAGAAGGGAAGTAGGACAAACTCAAGTTTGTTACCGAGAAATGAGTAACTGGTGAAAGTGGGGGTGGGGGTGGTGGAGGGGGCTGCAGGGCAGGTTCCTGGAAGACCCGGATATTAATAGAGAGAAAACACCTGGAGGGCTTCCAGAGCGAGGACGGGTCGGCACTCGGCGGAGCTGCGTGAACTTCCAGCAGTCTGTTTCCAAGTAGCGCATAGAAGGTGGAGCACCTAGGTGGTTAGAAATCGCCTCAATAGAAAATGGAGCATTCTAAAGGAAAGCTTAGCTGAAGTTGCCATGGACGCCCATGGAAATTTGTACTTTTATCTGTTGCAGATGCATATTTGGATTACATAAAATAATTTTTACTAGGAAAATATATATCAGAAGGAAGAAAGGAAAGGCTAAGTCAGCTCGAGCAAACCTGACAACTCCGAACCAGTGTTCCACTCTAAAAGGAATATTTTTTAGTCCCAACAGATGCCTGGCAGCCTGGAAATGTGGCATATTTTCCCATTCTGTAGCATGCATTTTTTGATCCATTTGCATGTTTTACATAGTACACGTGTTCCTTTGCAACCTGAAAAAAGTAGCAATGAGGTGACTAGATGCAGACTAGGGAGACAGAGAGCAGAAAATAATCAAGAGAGAGAGTTCATCAAACTTCTAGGATTTGCTGAGCTCCAAGAAACAGAATATGGCTCTGGCTGACTAAGGCAGGAAAGAAACTTCCTAGGAGGATATTGGGCAGCCAAAGACCCTCCAGGGAGGTGGCTGCGCTGGGCTTGGAATGCAAGCAGAAGCCCATGGGGGCTATGTGCCAGGGGCCAGGGAACACCTGGCCGCCATTCCCCCCACTCACCTTGGTGCCTTCTCTGATCTCCAGGGACAGATGTCAGCCTAGAACTTTCAACTGCGACACCAAGATGTCAGAGTGAACTGTGCAGCAGGTCTCCAGGCAGAAATGCCGAAGCAGAGGACAGAGACTTTGCAGGAGTAAGGACATCAAAGGGATGGGAGGCCCGTGACTAGGGACAGGTCCTTGACAAGGATCTTAGAAGGGCTATTGTGGACTCTTTGTGCCCAAGGGACGGGCAACCAGAGGGTTCCGGGAGAGGAGCTGTCAGGGAACCCACAGGGACGTCCACAACCGAGCCACCTGTAAACTTTGCCTGGATCCAGACAGCCTCAGCCAGCACCAGCAGTGGCTTAGTCTGGTCAGAAATGCTACACTCCTCTGGAGCATCCAGAAGGCCCTGACACCAAATGGGTGAAAAATGCAGTCAGCGAGATGGGAAGATGCCATGGAAAGCAGAGGAAGTCGGGCACCTTCTGACAGCCCGTGGGGAGCCTGAGTAGAACGCTGACCCCACCTGGAAACACCCAGACAGTGAACCCAGACAGTGCTTTGCACCTTAGTAAGCACAGGCCTAAGTGCCAAGAGCGAGGCAGGAAGTCGGGGCACCCAGATCTCTGCAAGGCACGCTGGAAGGAAGAGTGGGGTAAAAGCTGTTAGGAGCCCCTGCGGGGAACAGCAGTGGGACAGAAGGCAAAGACAGCAGAGCAAGCTCCTGGTGCAGCAGGCCCCTGTCCTTTGTAGCATGATGTGATTCAACAGACCGATTCCGAGACTCTGACTCAAGCACAGAAGTGGGACATTTATATAAGATGAACATTTGCTACCAGGAAAAAGCTTCATGAGCCCTCTAGCCTCACCTTCTCCTGGTCAACGTAAAATCATTAGTTGTGAGGTCACACAGGCATGCAGTAGATTGTTTCCCAGCACCTCTGCTGCAGACCCCGGCACCTGGCCATATGCAGCATGGGGGCAGCTGCTGGGCGGGGCCCCAGGGACCGGAAGGAGCTTTTGCCAGGAACACTGGCTCTTCCATAGGCCCGTCTGATGGCGACTCGCAGAGGAGGAAGGCTTGGCGTCTCTGTCTTCCCGCCGTGTCTGCCCCTTTCTGTCTCAGCCCCTGCATCAGAGTCTCCTCAGCTCTGCATGTGGACCTTTGGCACTGCGTCCAGGACATGATAGAGAGCAAGCACAGCCTCCTGCCCACAGGAGTGGTGTGCACGCTGTTCCTCGGATCCCCGCAGCTCTCCAGCCGCCCAAGCTGTGCAAAGCCCAGCGCCCAGCCAGGACGCTCATATACAGTGATGGTCCGTGGTGTGAGAGGAAGTCATTAGTGCCCAGCAGAGCTGGCCACACTCAGCCACCAGAGCTGCGGCCTGGACAGTGGCATCAGACATGAGGAAATCCAGCGTTTCCTAGAAGAGCTGACCACAGCTCCTCAGTGGTCCAAATCCATCACAGCGAGAACATGTTCTGGAACGATGTCTCTTGGCAATGAAAATTACCAAACTTTATTCCATCCAGAAAATCAACACAAACCTGCTGCTGTCACTGTTCCAGGAACAGCAGCTTGGTCACCCTGCTAAACTTCGGCTTGCTCCTTCAGCCTGACTTGGCCACAGAGACTTCCCCACCCATCCAAGACACTCAGCCTCAAAGAAGTGTGAGTGCACTTACAATGTTTGGCCCCCTCTTGTTCTCAGCCTCTGGGCCAGCTGGTACCAGGTAAGTGGACAAGAATAAAGTTGCTTTTCAGAATACCTAACCGAGTCACAGTAGGGAGCAGTCCTGCAGAAAAAGGACACGACTGTACAGTCAGTAAAATAACTAACACTTCCTCAGCTTCATTGTACCATCTACTCTGGTCAAAATGCCTGACTGGTTGAGCCAAGACGGCCTGTCTTGCCTGGTTTCCCGCAATCCTCTGCCTGGGGGCTCCCAAGGCTTATGGGTCCCAAGGCCAACCAGAAGACAAAAGTAGACAGTGTGTGCTATAACGGGACACTCCGAGCTCACTCTAGATGGATACTGTCCCAGGCTAAGTACCAGGGAGGGGACACAAGGGAGAGAACAAAGGATTCCAGGAAAAGTGACACTGTAGTGGTTGATACATTGTGTCAACTTGGCCGGATGACTTCCCTGTGCACTTCCGGCTGGTGGGGGTCCCGCCTAGGGGCACAGTTGGTTCAGCCCCCAGAGTAACTCAGCACAAACAGACCATATAAAGGGGCTGAGGAAGGAGCCGATCTTCTTCTTCATCCGAGGAGCTTGAGCCTTGGCATTTGGCTTGGACTTCATCGCCTGGCTTGCAGCACAGACTCTTCGGCCTCCGGGTTGGATCCTTCACCTTCCGTCGCAGACTCTTCAGCATCCATCGCTTTGCAGACCCATCAACTGATGAACAGAGACTTGCACGGAGCACAGCAGTGAGCTTCAGACCTTGGGACTGAACTCCTCAGTCTGGGGTGTGCAGACGCCCTCTGCACGCTCCCCCATCTGACTCTGGGACTGACTGTCATAAGCCAACCTTGTAATTCCTTATACATTGTATATCTTATGTGAAGCCTGACCAATACAGACACCCCTCGCCCTGGAGGACACAGAGGCTCACTCCGCTACAGCAGCGACCACTGCTGCTTCGTCTAGGACTCGGGCTGGGAGGCGCTCTCCTGCCCGTTCCATCTGCCCTTGGCAGCAAGGCGGCAGGGCTCCTTGCGTGTGGGCGGTGCTCAGTATGTGTGCTGAAGGGATGAGGAGAAAAGAAATGGACGGGGGAGGAAGAATGAGCTCCTGCGGCCCAAGCGCAGGCTCTGCAGATCCCTCGTGGTCAGCACGGTCCCGCAGGACGCCCTGATGACAGGTGTCCTCGGCTCTTCCTTGCAACGTGGTGGCTACATCCAGACCGGAGCACTGCAGATGTGCTGATGAAGCAGAAGGGCTGAATCAGTTGGGACTTAGGAGCCAGCTGCAGGCACCCAGCCACACAGGGCGGCGCTGCTCTCGGGCTCCAACTCCAGTTCCGTTTTCCTCACTTCTAACCTGAGCAATCGCCTTATTCCTCTTTTAACTTCCACAAATGTGACATGGGAAACGAATGTGCCATCTCCTCACTCATGGGCTACAACCAGTGAAGACAGGTCTCACGGGCCAGGGCAAAGCTTCAACCCAGCCGAAGCTCAGTAAACAGAAGCTACCAGACTGGCTCACAGCAGCGCCGCCGCTGCCGGGCCCTGCGGGGCGGCACTCAGAGCAGCACGGGCCTGGCTGGGCCTGGCTTCTGCACTCAGCACTGCTCTGGTTCTTTAACCACCAGGCTGACCCAACCCCAGCTGCGGGCCTAAGCACCCAGTAAGCCCTGAAGGTCAGGACGGCCCGGCCCGTGTGCGGCAGATGACAGTCACATCGATGCAGGCTCCACCGCAGCAGATGAATGCTCAGCTACCTAGAAACGACATCAAGTTCGTCACTGAAGACTCAATCAGCAGATACCGAAAGTACAGTGATTACTGAATGAGGTGTTTCAAAAACCTCTTGACATCAAATAGGCACCCTGTGTCCGCACCAGGGACCCTCTTTTTAAAATCAGTGTTAAAGAGGGAGAAGACACACACACGAAAAAAAGGGCGATGCCGAAGGCACCACAAACCAGTACAAGTTCTAGGTATACCTACTTGCTAGAGACAGGAATGATAGCTTTTACCAAAGGAGACTCATTTCAGGTCAGTCAATAAAAAAGACTAAGTGTAATTCCCTAAAGGATTCTGCAATAATCAGCAACTATAATAAATCAAGCTCTGACTTTAGTTTTTAAGACAAAGTGCACAAATGGAGCATGTGTGTAAAGATGCTTCTGAGGTGATTGTGGGAAAGATTCTGGCCTTTTGGAACAGGCCTCTGGTGCAAGGAATGTTACGAGGAAGGCACAGATAAGGACCCATTGGAATGAGGAAACAAAACAAACATTACAGTCCCCATATTCTTTTATCTTGAAAAAAAGAACCCAAGCATCACTGATACTATATAAATATGTATCAACCCCAGTACAGCTGTGTAGTTCAAATAAATATGCATCTGGGGCACATATGCAAAATTGTTTCACGAAGAAGACTACAAATTAAAATCTTTGGAGATTTTTATTCAAGAGAACAAGCTTGAGATGAACTTGCCTGCCACACGATGATGAGATTATTACGAGCAAGCTGGGAATCGCGTCGTCACAGCTCTGAGTTCACTCTTCCTAGGCCACGCAAACTTGCTCAAAGCGACCACCGTTTTTCATTGTTCAGGATCTTGTGGACGATGTCCCGCAACTGAGAGCCCGAGAAAGGAGCTGCAAACTCCGGAGAATGGGATGGGTAGGAAGAGCAGGGCGTAGTTTGGGACTCAAAGAAAATGGGAAAGGGGAAGAGGTTTTTAGCTCCTGATACAGTTTACAGTGAAAGCACAGATTTTCTGTGTGGATGATTCCTTCCAAAACAGAAATTAAGGCATTTTCTTTCTTCCCCAAATTGGCATTGTAATCGCAGAGCTATGTGAGTCCAGATTTCCGTACGGGAATGATACAGGCCAGCATCAAAGCTGCTGGAAGATCTCAGCAGAGACATACGCAGCTCAGACTTGCCTACTTTCCTGGGTTTTATTTTAAAAATTCGCTATTTCTTTCTCCTCACTTGTTTTTGTAAGTTAAAGAAAAAACAATATGGTATTTCTTTTCTGTCCTAATTCAAATTGTATAATCATCAATTCAAAATAGGAGCAGGTTTGAAAATAGATTATGAAAAGATTTACTATAAATGAAACAGATGGAATAAAAGCAGGAGCAAGGATATGAAGAAGACTCGGGCTCGGTAGGGGATGTGGCGACTGTCATTGCTTGTCCACGTGAGAGGATTCTGTAAATAAAATGCATTTTAAACAAAACCCGTGCTGATGGAGATTCTCTTCTGCTTGTCACTGAAGCCATGTCCTATTGGCATATTTCTGTGTCTCCTAGAACTAAAATTTCTATAAAGTCATATTTAAATGTAAACATTTTTGCATTGTATAGGAACTATTTTATTATAAGATTTAGAATTAAATACTAAGGTCATCCAATATAATAAATTTTGATAAGCAATAATCTTTTAAAAAATGGACTGATTTTATGGTCTGTCTGTCTGTCTGTCTCCAAACAAATAGACAAAAAATGTAGGCTGCAATGCAAACAAAGGTCATCTCTTTCAGAGCATTCCTAGGATCAAAATCAGAACTGACTACATCCTTATTCTAGGAGAATTTTTCAGCCAAGTAGCTTCTGAAAATCAATCTGCATGTCCTCCACTTTTCCCTGCCCGAAGTTATTTTTCACTGAGGCTAGAAAGTAGGAAGCAGACACTGGCTGTGGCCCGGCGACCTCCGTCCGGCCCCACGCCTTGGCTGGTAGGTGCACACTTCGGACACAGCCAGCGACCGCTCTGCACAACACTCAGCCCGACAGCAGGGAAGACAAAAGCTTCCTTCCACACTGGGAAGAGGCTCCACTACAAACCTGCATCTTTCTTTGTAAGAAACCACACGTGGGTTTTAAAAGTAGTAATTTAATGCTTATTTTTCCTCTGACCTAGACACACAGATGCATCTAATTTTTCTTCTCAAGCCAATATTTTTCTTAAATATTACAAGCTACCTTTAATTTTTTTTTTTAATGAACCTACAGCTGGTCTGTTCATCTCCCAACTGAGCCACAGCACAAACTCCCTGCGGATACAGGGGCCGTGTCTCCACTGCCACACACACACTCGTGCACACGCACGCTGGCCAGGCCCCCGACTCCGCATGTCTCCACCGATGACTGAACCACTTGGGATGGCTTGGCGGGGGGCAGGGAAGGCACCGAGGAGGATTTCATGTGTCTGTTTTTTAATGGTCGGCATATTTACCAAACAGGACATTTTGCTCTGTATTTTGTGACGGTGGGGATCCTCATGGTATTTAGGCTCTGTACAGCATGGGTGAGTCCGTTCTCACGGCAGCACCTGCAGCACATTCATTTGTTGTAGCACCCTAATTACCTCAGAGCCTCTATTTAGGCTGCAGCTGTTGCCATTATAATGTTTTCATCACCACTGTATACAACAGGTTATGGCAATAATAGAAATATCTCTTTTTGGGGGCTTTCCTCCTGTCGTTTCCATTTTTCTATGTCAGAAGGGAAGACTGAAAGAAATTCAGGCAAATCAAGCCTCATCAGCGTACCATAACGTTCTATTTCTGAACTGATTTGTAAGAGAATGGGTAACTGAAATTAACAGAGAATCACCCCACACAAAGATGGCGCGTGCAGAATTTGTGAAAGCGAAAAGGAGGACGAAGGACAAGCCAGAGAGGGACGGAGCGCCGCAGAGCGGGCGGTGAGTGTTTGTGTGGGGGCGGGGAGATGCTGCAGTTTCCATGAAGTAAGAAGGTGGGGGAAAGAGGCATACAAAGAGTAGGTTTTTCATTGTTTGTAAAATATAAACACAGATGAATTCTGTCTTTGGTTTGTTCATGCCTTTCACTCTGCACAGCAGGGATGTTCTTAAGAAGTTGCCCTCTGCGAAATTTCTCTAAATGGGAACCGTGGACCCTGCATGATGGGATTATAATCACACCAGCCACTCCTTTTACATAATTTTTTGTTTAGGATCCAGTAAGATTCCCTGTTTTTAATATAGAGAAAGCAATCGACATGTCTATGTCGATAAACTGAGGGTTTGCATCCCCCATAGCCTAGTGCAAGCTAAAACAAAAAACCAGTGATGCTACATCTACAGATCTCGATGGATTCAAAAACAATATTACAATTTTTAGCTGACAAGAACATGTCTGCTGCCTGCAGTCCCTGCAATAGCTCACCATGTTGCCTACTAACCGAAAGATCAAAAATTATCGATTTCATGGCGCTGTGTGCTCTGGAAAGAAAAGCTACCTTAAAATTTGCATTATTTAAGAAATGAGCTAAAAGGAAAGAATCATTCCCCCCCCGAACATTTTAGAATGTGAAAATGGCTTGTTTTAATCTTACTCATAAGTTACTATAATTCTATGATTTTTAGCAGCTGGAGTCCAGAATGATTGTTTTCGATGAATTTAGGATTTTGCCGCAGTGTACATCTGCAGTCCCAGAATCCCTCCTGTAAGCTAATCCTTCCGGCGATGGGGACGCCTTTAACCTTCTAGGGAATGAAATATCTTCGACCATTTTGAAATGTTTAGGCGGGGCTGCAAGTGTGTGTGAGTGTGCGTGTCTGCGCACACACAGGGTGGGTATGTCTCCACAGCACGCTTTCTCAGCGCTGCAGCACGATTTCTCTTACCTCCTGGAAACACTGAGACGCGTCTACCTTTCGTCCCCTGGACGCCACGTACGGTCTCTGCTTCTCTGCCCACATTCTGTGGTAGCCATCGAAACGTCCTTCCTTTCCCGGGTAAACAACAGAGGCCTGGAGGACACAGGACTCCAAGCACGGAGGGTGTCCGGACATAGCCAAAGGGACCCAAGGCACGGCCACCACCATGGCCACCGCCTGCCTCCACCTTCCCTGCCCCCGCTTCTGGCCGAGCTCATCAGCTGCCGGCCTCCAGGGTGGCTGTCCGCAGACGCACTTCCTGGGCTCCCAGATTATTTCTCTGTGCGAACAGCCAACCGTGGGGGCTGACAGAGGTATTTACACGACTCAGCCCGTCCAGCTGGAAAGAAATCAAAAGATAACACTGAACCCTGAGATGATGTATTGTAAGTCAAAAGTCCCAGTCCATAAATAGCCCACTTGATGAACTGCTACATGAAAAGCTGATGCGGATTTTTGTCCAGGATTCACATACTACCTCACAGAAATGCTTTTAATGTCTTCTCCAAGAGTCAGGATCTACTTTTCCAAAGCACAGGGCTTATTGTTACCTTTCTGCGGGTAAGGATTCTTCTCAGTGGCTCTTGATGCCACTCGGAGTCCACAGGCGACCACGCCCTGGCCTCCCAGCTTGCTTTCTCTTTCTGCTTATTTCCAAGTAGGGTCGACTAACAGTCACAATCTGACATTACATCAAGGGACAGAGTCAAAGGGAGTCAGTCATTCTCCTCTGTCTAGAAGCTCTTTGTCTTGGGCACTCAGTTAAGTGTGTAAGCATAGATTTGATACAGTAAGAATCCCAAAGTGGACGGGACAACCTGCATAATTCTGGCTTAGTACTTCTGCCTGAAGTGCAAAAAGAAGCTATGAATTTATGTATGTGCTTGGCTACAGGTAATTCCAAAGTAGGAGATTCAGCGAAGGGGGGCTTTTTATTCAGGTTGTATCTTGGACACTTGGTGGGCCAAAGGCGGGTATCACAAGAACTATTGTCTTCTCTCTTCAACCAGCTGGCAACACTTTTCATTTCTAGGAACACAGCCTAAAACCTAGAACTGTTTGACTATTTGTCTGTTGCCACTTCACAAAATGAATCAATTTACATCGAACCCATTGGGCTTGGTCCTAGAAGACAAAGCGTAAAAGAGATAACCACGTGGGTTTCTTAAAATGAAATGTATTATTGCCCAAGGAAATTCCCTCTCCCCCCAACCAGGGGTTGAACTCAGGCCCTCGCCCTCGCCAAGGAAGCACTTATTCTACTGAGCCATCTCCCCGGCCCCAAGGAAAAGGTTTTAAATAATTACTTTTACAAAATCACTTATTATCTCGATGCTTTATTTCGGGTTGGAGTGGGGGAAGCCCATACACAAGCACATGTGCAAATGGTTTGCCATTTCTTTTTTCGTTTAATAATAGTTATTTGTCTTAATTTCAAACATAATCCAGCTCATATTCGGTGAGACAATTTGAACAATTCCTGTTTTATGAGATAAGCAAATAACATTCTGAGAATTTGTTCAACTCTAATTTGTTTTCATGTTACTCTCTCGTAATTCCTCAGTATGCTTAAATTTGATGGGAAAAAATAGCATGGTGAATTGTTGCAAATTTACATTTTCTTTAATAACAATACTTTTTGCTTAGAATTTAAAATTTAAATTTAGATATAAATATCTAGATTATAGAAAATGCTTTTTTTTGGCACCTGAGTAAAGATCGCACACAAGTATCCATGCACTTTTATCCTTCCGATAGTAGACGTTTCTTAGCCAGTCTTAACAGTGTGCCGTATTCAGCAAAAACTCCCTGAATGTAGAAAAAATACACATCTGTTTAAGAAAAATAAAATAACCAACCTAATAGTGTAAATCGGTTGTTTCGTTTCAAAAACCTGACTTTAATCAACCACATATGAACCTCACACACATGTGCAGGACGTAGCACTGGCGTCAGGCTGGACCCGCCGCTCACCCTTCCCGTTTTTTCTAGGACTACGCGTCGGGCGACGGTCCGCACTGGGTCCGCCGACCGCGGGCTCCGGCCCGCCGCGAGTCCCGAGGCCGCCCGGCGCGGGCCCATTGTCTCGGGGCGCACCCGCGGAGCCGCACCGCC
>NW_004524702.1:1028332-1049578 GCF_000260255.1 Octodon degus
CCCGAAGCGCGGCGCCCCTGGGGTGCGGCCCGGCCGAAGGCTCGGGTGGAGGTCGCGGGGCGCCTGCGGGCGCAGGAGCGCGTCGCTGGCTCGCTGGGCGGCCCCGCAGGACCTGCCTTCGGGCGTTTCTCTGTTAACTTTCTGCGTCCGGAGGATCCGACTACGGCTCCAAGTGGTGTTGGCGTTAGGGCGCTATTCAGTAAATTCGTGGCGTAAACTTGGACTTCGTAGGCTTTTTGTGTGCTTGTATTCGATCTTTGTTCGAATTGAGGCTGCTCCACGTTTATTTTACGTGTACGTGTGAACTTTAAAAAATCTTCGTCTGAGATACCCAGGGTGTGTTTGAAGATGTCCCTTCACAGTAGATAAGATTTTGTTAATTTGGATCTGGTATTCATTACTTTGACCCAATCTTACTTCCGAAGGCTTCCTACGAGAACAAGGCCCCGAAGCGATTGCAACAGTAACTTGAAAAACTTGAAGTCTGTTGTATGGGATTAAAGGAATGCTGGGGCCGTTCGAGCTGGGTCCCTAGGAGGTGGAGGCGGTGGTGCTGGGAAAGCACCGCGCGGCCCGGCGCTGTCTGCGAGCCCTAGGCCCAACTCCTGGAGACCAGGGCCGGAGTAGAGAGGCAGGGGGAACGTGGCTAACCAACAACAGTGGGGAGTGTTCAGTTTCAGAAAGATGGAAGAGGGCTTCTCCTTTAAACTGTCTCCTGAGAACTTTCTTCATCGAGATTGTTGTGTAGAAAAATGCACATTTCGGAGTTCAGTTTATCCAGCTTGGTTGAGCTTGCTGCTGGTGAGCCGTAGAGACCGCTGTAAACAGAGGGGAGGGCAAACAGCTAGGCAGCGCCAGCTCGCCCTGGGCGATTCGGACGTGGCGCTCAGATTGTCTGCTGAGGTCCTCATTTTGTTACTTTGTGGAGCGGGGTGAATGTCAAAAGGGACAAGGGGAATTCATTCTACTGAGCCAACTCCCTGGCCCCCCTGGACAAGGGGAATTCAGAAGCGTCAGCCTTGGATATATACTCAGTGAAGTGAAGCTTTGGTGGTGTTAAAGTGAGACAATAGGTGTGTCACTTGTAAGATGATTTTTTTCTCTCTCCTGGTCTGGGCTTCTTGATGCTCAGTAATTGTGGTCAGAAGCATCCTGAAGCTGGCCACACTTCTAATAACTGCCCTGGCCCCTCTCCCTGTTGCTTGCTGTACGTTGGTTTGTTTTCCAAAAACATTACCAATATTACTTTTTCGTTGGTTTCTTTTTGTATGAACGGTGCTGCCTGTTAACATCTTTTTAAAAAAACATCTTTGTGCCGTAGAAGTAAATAATAAACATGGCCTAGGAACTGCTTCTGATTTGTGCGGAGCACATGGTCGTTGCCTCCTATCCCCTTGTTGAGAGGATCCTGATTTGTGGAATAACTTCTCCTTTAACACATCATTTATGTGGTACAGTTTCGACTGTGTGATAGATTCCCTGAGTTCATAGGTTGAAACATCTCCAGTTTCACAAAAGGAAAATATGTGCTTTGTTTTCACTGAAAATGAGTCAGGTTGGGTTTCATCCCTTATACTCCAGAGGAAACTGTCTTTTGTGTTTCTTGCAAGACTGAACTTGACTTGGTTTGAAATCTAGATTTGTCTTCTGCGGCCCCAACTGTGTCATCCTGAAGTATGCGTGCACAGTCTGCTTTCTCCCCCTGGACACTTAAAAGAGAAAGTCACAATTTTAGGGTTCAGTTGCTAATTAAGAGCCATTGCCCCTTGCACTCTCCCTCACAGCCAGGCTCTGGAGCGGTGTGTCAGGGCAGGTTTGTTAGCTTGTGTGGTCTGGTTGAGTGCCCTCCAGTGGATAGAACGTGGCGCTTGTGTGTGTGCTTTGGATCCCAGCAAGTTCATGTGGAATTTATAAATAGTTTTGGTGAGTGAGATTCATTTAATTTATCAATGGTAGTACTGCAGATTAAAAGATTAGTGTGAAAAAAATGTCATTTCTACCCGTATTTGCAAGAAAAAGCAATCAAATTAGGGAACTTTATTTAGGCCCCTTAAAAAGATGCATCTGCTTAAAATGAAATGATAAAAGCAAAAACTCAGTTGTTAGTCTGGGCAGGCCAGATAGCTCAGCAGATTAAAGTGCTGGGGAATCCCCGGCTGTGCTGACCCCGCCTCCAGGGAGTGCTGAGACTGGGCATGGTGGCACATGCCTGTAATCCCAGCACTTGGGAGGCTGTAAACAGGAAGATCACTCTGAGTCTGATCTTGTAGTGAGACCCAGAACACCCTGTAGACCCTTCCCTAAGATACAAAAGAACAAAACAACTCAGTTGTTAACTTCAGGAAGCAAAATAACATTTTCAGCTATTTTGATAAATTGAAACTAAAATTCTCAGGAAAAGTTAATGAAGATGTAACTTATCACATCAGTTGTAAAAAGTGAGTATTGCTAATGGTCAGGAGACCTTTCTTAAGCTCCTATGTTAAAGTCCAAAACCATTTCTAGTAGTAACATTTTCTGAAATGCTTTTTCCAAATCAGAATGTGATTAGCAGCAGGAATGCTTATTCTGAATTAGCTTGTGGAAGTCAAATAGTACTCATTTTGTGTAGAATCTTATTTTTTGGCTGGCTCAGGATGCAACCTATCTTTCAAATTCACTATCTGCCTTCATTAATAAAGTACATAAGGATTCCATATTCAGGGTATGTAACTGAAGTAAGTTTGGTTTCTCAAGCCGCGCGGTGGAAGTGGACTCCTGTCTCCAGCATCAGGACAGTGGGAGGTTACAGGCCAGGTGGTAACCCCAGGGTGGAGAGCAGCCTGGCTCAGGGGTTCTGTGGTGGTCCTCAGGTCACCCCCACCCCCTAGAGGTGAAGCATTGGTGTTTGACACACACTCTAGCATGGATCAAATACAGCGGTACTGGTGGGTGCTGCCAGTTTATAATCTCTGCATTTGTCTTGTGAAATCTGGGAAGCAGTTGTATTTTTTGAGACAAGGTCTTACTGTGTAATTCAGGCTGCCCTTGAAACTCAGGCAGTTCTCCTTGATGTTAGGGATTACAGGTATGCTCCACACCAGCTCACATTTAAATTCAGAAGTTCAGTTGATTTGGTTCATGAAAAGGGGGAAAAATAACTTGCTCCTTTGTTCCTTGACCCTCTCTATACAGTTTCTTTCTTTCTTTTTTTTTTTGTTTAATCTTTTATTTATCTGTTTGGTCCAAGGTCTCGGTATGCAACTCAGACTTGTAGTGATTCTCTTGTCTGAGCCTCCTCTGCTCTGGGATGACAGGTGTGTGCCACCACACCCAGTTTCAGTCGGTTGGCTCAGCACAGGGAAGGACCAGCATGTGGTACCAGGGATGAACCCGGGTCTTTGCGGTTGCCATGCAGGTGCTTAGACTGCCGGGCTATCTACCTGGCCTCCCTAGTACAGTTTTTTAAAGGGTACATAATAAAAAATCTTTTAAGGCACTTACAATGCTGGAAAATTGTAATATTCGGCATACAGTTCAAGTTGACCTCAAATTTTATAATATCTTTACATTCTGCCTTAGTTTTCAACAGTACTGTGTTTCCAAGCTGTTGTTATTACACTAGCTCCAACACTTAAAAAATGAAGTTTGGTGAAACATGATTATGTTTTTATTTAAGTTAGTAGCATATTGCTTTTCATCTGTAAGTTTTATGCAGACAGTTTAGTAGAGTTCAGATAAATCTTTTACTACCAGCAGGGGTTTTCATTTTTAGAGTTTGAAAAGCGGTCTTACCTTCAGATTCCCTGCTTAAATGGTGTACTATGAGGACTAAAAATTCCAGCCCTAAGCCAATGGTGGTTTTAGGAAGCCTCATCTGAACACAGGGTTGCGGGCTGCCGTTGCTTTGCCCACACACGTTGGTGAAAGGCAGGCTGACTAGGGGTGGCTTCCTGAAGCAGGAGCCAGAGGAGCCTCCGCCCGGCCTCCCAGCCTGCCCGCAGAGTGCAGCTTCATCCTTCCAGGAGGCTCCTTTGAAACCTGAGGCGGCTTTGAAAGCTTACTTTTCACTAATTAAAATTAATAATGACAGAGTGAGGGGTTTGAATAGCTGGGTGATGTTTGGGATGAACCTACCTCCTGGCTCTCCCATTTATTTCCACTTTAGAACTGTTTCACTAGTGTCCCGTGCCTATTTGTGATATAATACACAAGTTGCTGCGTTTTAAAAAATGATTTGTGACAGATGCGTTGAACAATTTAAAAATGTGTTAACCTACTTTTAAGTTCTTTCAAGTTCACAGGTTATTGTAGACTTTTTCCACAATTACTGCATTTTATCTTAAATGTTGGTAGTTGATCTGAGTTGGGAGTAAAGGCTGTACTAAAGCTGGAGAGCTAGGGTCAGTTCAGCAAGTGCTTGTTAACAGGGCTTTACGGTAGCTGAAGCAGTGGGGATATATATGTAACGCACACTTGTGTGTGCTACACATACATCACCATACTTTTCCCGTACCAAAAGGTGAGCAAAGGCAGCTGGGCGTGGTGTCGCACACCTGAAATCCAGTCATTAAGGAGGCCGAGACGGGGAAGCAATTTAGCAAGACCTAGTCTCAAAAACGAAAGGGCTGAGGAGATGACTCAGTGCACAGGCCCTCTGTTCACTTCCCTGGTATCAAAAAAACGAGACATTTACTTGGAACATTTCTTGGGTGTGCAGTTTAAAATAAACCTCAGTAGTTTCATGGTAAGGGCGTAGAGAACATGTTTGG
Organism: Octodon degus; assembly: GCF_000260255.1. Taxonomy (NCBI): domain Eukaryota; kingdom Metazoa; phylum Chordata; class Mammalia; order Rodentia; family Octodontidae; genus Octodon; species Octodon degus. The sequence goes on from NW_004524702.1 coordinate 1,033,084, forward strand.
AGTTTTGAGTGTACTGTGCTCAAGTAGTTGGATGCCACGTGTGTAGTGGAGGAGCAAAGATTCATGGGACTGTTCTTCAGTCAAGTTACCTGGGGGCTTCCAAGTGGAGTCCGAAGCCCCTGTACTGGAGGACACTTAGGTTCCCTCCTTGCCACTCATGTAGCAGTGTCGAGTAAGGTGTGTTACTTATACGCCCTACAGTTGGTTTGGCTACAAAAAGTAGGAACTGAATGTTATTTAGGAAACACCCCAGTGTAGCTTTCATTAAATTTATAAACTTCATATGTCAATGTTTTGACATTTTGCTTAAAATTAGTGTTCATTTAGGTTTTCTACTCAACTCTTACTGACTTTATTTTTTTGTTATACCTTTCTCTCTTTTTTTTCTCCAAGATCCTTAACCCTGTTGTTACTTTTTTTTTTTTTTGCAGAACCAAGGGTTGAACTCAGGCCCAAGGGTTGAACTCAGGCCCTTGCACTTGCCAGGGAAGCGCTTATTCTACTGAGCTGTCTCCCCGGCCCCTCCTGTTCTGTTTTGTGGGCTTCATCTCCACCTTTCTGTTGCTCTGGAAACCCTTCACGGTGACCGGTGACCTCAGCAGTTGTCGCACTAATGTGTCACGCATCCCTCCTGTCTTGCTCCGATGACCTAGCCTCTGCCTTGATCCTGCTGCCTCCCGGACGGAGTGCGTGCTTCTCGCATAGTGCTGCGTGGAGGTGGACTTCAGGTGTCCGAGTTTTTAATTGTCACATGTTCATTTTTTTCTCAATTGGAGCTCTGCATTGGGGTGCCACCCAGTCAGTCACATTGCCTGTGGTTCCAGCATCTGCCCAGGTTTTTCCCTCCTTCCTGGAACATTTTTTAGTTCCTGCTGGTTGTCACTCTTCTCCATTTCCATCCTAATTTTTGGTGACCTCAAAACTCTGTAGAGCAGTGCCAACTCATTGTGTGGTCTGGTCTCTGAACCATTTCTTACCAGTCTGAACATAACTGAGTTTATGTCAGAATGTGCTTTACCTGTGTCAGTAAGTTCACTGCTTATATCAGTTGCCCCCTGGCCCTTAGCAAGACTCTTGATAAAGAAAGTACCATTTTTAAAAAAAATATATTTTTTTGGTATTTTAGGGAAGGGTCTACAGGGTGTTCAGGGTCTCACTACTAGATCTGACTAGTGATTTCTCCTGTTTACAGCCTCCCAAGAGCTGGGATTACAGATGCACGCTCCCACACCCAGTATCAGTTGCTGTCTCAGTGTGCCCCAGGGACTGGGGCCAGCAAGGCAGGCCCAGGGATTGAACTACCCCCCCCTCCACCCCCTGCCGCCTGTGCGCCTCGCTTTAATCCACTATCTGGCCAGCCCTAAGAAAATACTTTCAATTTACTCTCTGGTATCAACTCTTTCTGTCCTGGCACTTTGGATCACCTTGATGTAGAAGATGCTTCCAGTTTCCTGTCCTGACTTCTCCCTGAGTGATCTTAGTTTCCACCCTAATTGGCCCCCACATGCCCACTCTTGTACCCTAAAATACTGCTGCCAGTACCTTTGCTCTCGCCCCTCTCCTTCAGGCACCTCCTTCTTGCAGTTGTCCAGGAAGCACTGATTGCAACAGCCGTTCAGGCTCCCAGAGTCCGTAGTCAGTCCGGGCTCTTCTGTCCTCACCGACTTGCACCCAGCTGCAGCCTCCCCTTGGCTCACAGTCACTGTATAGATGTGCCTCAGCAGCGTGGGCCCTCTGGCCTCCCTCCCGGGCCCTGGTCTGTTCATGCTTCTCTTCCTGCTCTCCTCTTACCAGCTCTTTCTCCCCAGCTCCTCCGAGGGCACTGAACTCCTGGAGATGTTCTGCAGGCTCCTGAGTGCCTGGCCGCACCTTCCACTCCCAGTGGCCGAGCTGCACTGTGGGCTGCCGGGTCGGCTTGCTGTTGCAGCTCTGCTGCGCCCCTCAGTTTAGTCTGCAGGGCTGTACTGATCTCCCTGCTGACAGCATTGTTGCGTTTCAGTGTGGCTGGAGTAACTGCTCTATAAAGCAGTAGATCGCAGAGTTGCTTCTCTTGGACACACTGGAGGCTCACCACCATTCTGTGAGAACACAGCACTTCCCACTTCACTCCAGCCCCGCTTCTCCCTCGCACTCATGGGCCAGGTTCTTGTGGGCTGATGGCAGCTACCACGTCCCCATGGAAGTCCTCCCAGCTTCCCTGTACCATGTGTCCTCGCTTACAGTGTGCAGCAGTTGGTCATCCTGTGTTTCCCCTGCATTCTGTCTTGTCCCCAGTGAGGACTGAATGCATACTCCAGACCCCCCAGCCTTCTCTCTTTCCCGTACTCTCGTGAAGTACCTTGTGTACACGGTCTCCTTAGCTCTTGTTCCAGTTGGGTTTCTGTCTCCACTTGTCCAGGGAACCTGCTGCCACTCATCACTGCTGGACCTTCACTAGGGTCGGGTGGGTGTTTTTAAGCATTGTTCTTGCTGAGTCACTAGTGAGTGGTGCCCAAGCAAACAGCCTGACTCGCTGCTCTTCTACAGTCACAATGTTACTGTGATGGCATAAACCTGGGTCTGCTCTCCAGCATGGCGGCCTTCACTGCATGTGGCTCTGAGTGCTGGAAGTGTGGCTTGCCTGAAGAACTCAGTCTTAGTAGTACCTTTAAATATAAGGGCCGGGGAGGTGGCTCAGTAGAATAAGCCCTTGCCTGGCAAGCACAAGGGCCTGAGTTCAATCCCCGGTTCTGCAAAAAGAAAAATAATAAATGTAAATAGCCGTGTGTGACTTGTGGCTCTTGTGGCAGACAGTGCTGTTTCAGAAACACTCATTGTTTGAGCGACAGCCAGGAGCCAGTCATCTTCAGTTGCCCCTGCGTCTCTTTCGTCTGCTGTACCTGGTTTACCCACAGCCAGTGGTTGCGCCTGAAGCATTGCTCTAGCCTAGCCCCTTGGGCTCCCGGTGCTCCTGCCCTTCATAGGCCACGTAGAGCTCCCATTGCCACCTGGACGAGGAAACCCTCCCCAGTGGCTGGAGAGCCCTGTGCGGCCTGGCTGTTTTGGGCCTCACCTCGTGGCACTTAGCTCGCTCTGCAGTCAAACCACCCCTTTTGAAGGGATGCGCTGGTGTAGTGTTACTTCAGGCTTCTGCATGTGGCAGGTCCACCTCTGGGCTGGTCCTACTCCGCGCCTGTGTACGTGCTCTTTGCTTCTTTCCCAGGTCTCTGAAGGAAACCTCTGGCAAGTTGTGTGTGGGGAGGCCCCCCCACTACGTGTGCTCATGTCTTCCCCATTCCCTGTTCACACCGGTTATTTGTTGCACGCTTGTTATGCTTTGTAACTGTTTATTCATCTCTCCCTCCCGAGCATGAGGACCACACAGCTAAGCCTGTTTTAATTACTGAATCTGATACTGAAGCGTTTGTTAAGGAAATGGGTGAATTCTACACAGCATTTATGCTCTTAGAGTTACTGTGTCTGAGACTGTTAGGACAGTCACAGGAAGCTTTCTTGGGAACAGTAACCAAAACCCCTGTTGATTATCATCACATGGTGGCACACCTGAGGGACAGAGACGTACCAGTGTGGTGTGCTCCGTGTAGCTTCAGGCTAGGGCTCATGCGGTGCTGTATTTCAGGGTTCAGAGTAGAAAAAGATTAGGGGTTCTTTCTACTGAAAGAATAAAAAAGCCGTCACAGTTTGAACATAAAGCTTTCTATTTTACTGCAGCTTTCTATGATGTTCTCCTTCCAATATTAACATTTATTATGAGGCTTAAGAACAGTGTCTAGGGGAATAAAGTTACATGAAGTTTGCCCAAGATGAGTGGCAGTCTCTGTCTAAACGGGCAGCTGAGTGAGGGGCTGCTGCCAGGGTCATGCTTCAGGGTCAGGATTTCAGGGTTAGGTTTTGTTGAGACAGCCTCACTATACAGTTTGGGCTGGACTTGAGCTTGCTGTGTAGCTCAGGCGGGCCCGGAACTCAGTGACCCCCCTGCCTCCGCCTCCTGAGTGCTTGGGTTACTGATGAGTACCTCCACACCACGGGCAAGGGTTTTTAAACTTGATTACCTTGTAATATTACTCATAATAGACTTCCGGTTCTTTGATGGTTTTTTTGCTGCTATAGCCTTTAGCTGAGGCTGACAGAATCAACCACCTGTATTACTTAGAAAATAATGCGTAATAATACTAAGATCCCACAACAGCCCCTGTGGTAGAGGAGGCCAGTCAGTCATCTGTCCCATGTTCTGAAGCAACCTAACACCCTTGGTCAGCTAACAGTTCGTTAGCTGTCTAGTAATCTGTCGACCTGCTTACAGTCCCTTCTGCTCAGGTGTCCGCATCAGGAAGTACTGCTTAGTTATGGAGTACAGGCGCCAGTGCCTGTGTCCTCAGTGCGTGTGTGTAGCTGCTGCCTGCCTCCCGTTCTTGTGTGGCCTGTGAACTAACAGTGGCTTCTCCACTTTGAGTGGCTGTGGTGTGTGACAGGTATATGACATGTTACGTCTCCCTGGTGGCGTTCTGGTGGGATAAAGCCACCTTCAGTATTGTGAAATGTGTATCTGCATTCATAGAGTGGCTGAATTTTGCAGTTGTAACGAAGCTTACTGTCTGCAAAACCTAAAATATTTACCGTCCGGAACTTCACGGAAAAGGTTTGCCGACCCCTCTTCTACAGAGTGACATGAAGTGAAAAGTACAGTGAATGTTCAGATTTTTAAAAATCCAGCGAAAGACCTGGCCATTCGTCGCCCTCAGAGCACCGCCCTCCACTGAGCACACCATTGGTCTTGCTACTTTTGAGTACTCTTTCATGAAAGTGTTTAGTGGCAGTGTTGTGAGCTGCCTTAATACCTACGTTTGTTAAAAGCATTTCCTTTTCATAGTGTGACTTTGGGAAGAGCCGCGTCAGTGAACAAGGTGGGCCAGGTGCAGTCCCGTATTTAATGTGCCTTTTCTGTGGAGCGGAGCTCAGCAGCCAGTTGCCACCTTGAAAAGCCAGAAGAGAGGACAGGAGCCTCTGGTGTGGTAAACGAAATGTGTCTCCCATGTATTTTTGAAATGTAAACATTTATTGCTGTGTTTTGATCAGGCCTTGTACGTTCTTCTTAAATCCTTTGTGGGTCTGAAGACATTTAAGAAACTTTTTGGTCTCTATATAATTACTGTTGGCTGTCTTAAGTCTCTACATGGCAGTTCATGTGTGCTGATCTACCTTCTGAGCATTGTGCTTTTTATTGACACATTCAGTCCGTCAGACTTAACAATTCAGTAGGTACCAAGCACTTTGGAAGCAGAAAATGATAGTCTTAGCCACACAGTTGATTCATTCAATTATTTTAAAGCTTCAGTGTGCTGGTTTCATGGGGAAGGGAACTTGTGACAAGTGGAGAGGAAGGCTGTCCTTGTGAGACCAGCAGCACGTGAGCCACCCCAAAAGCCAGAGTCCTTCCCTTGATTGTCTCGCGCGCTCTCTCTCGCGCTCTCTCTCTCTCTCTCTCTCTCTCTCTCTCTCTCTCTCTCTCTCTCTCTCTCTCTCTCAATGTAGAGTGAGATCTGGAAGCATTCATGAAAAACAGCATTTTCCGTTGCTTTGGCATCTCTGCTGTTGTTACATCTGTGGGCACCTGGGACGGAGGATGTGGTGACTGTAACCTTAGAAGCACTTGATTTTAGGGTGGGGTATGTATGGTCACTACTGAAGAAGGTAGGAGTTTGTATTACATAGGGTTCCTTTGTGTACAATTGTTAGTCCTCCAATTTGTCAGTAGCATTGACTTGGTTTTCTTGAAAGTAGGGTAGGAAATGTGGAGTGATGAAGCCACAAACGAACCTTGGATTTGAATTTTAACTGAGTAGATTATTAACTACTGCCCAGCAGCTTTCTCAGTGTTAGTTTTGGGGAGAGATTCCTGTGTCATAAGGTGGGCGGAAAGTCAGCGAGAGAAACGTTTTAGGCTTAGAGCTGAAGTTGCTAGGAATTTAATTGAGCTACCTTGTTAGTTGTCCAGGGCAAAATGGTATTCAGCTGATACCGCACGTCCGTACCTAAAGACACTAAGTACACTACTCAGAAATCTGTCGTGCTTTTGTACAAAAGTATTCGATTGTTAGAATCCTGACACTTTAATAGAACTAGAGCTAGGAATGAATACGTTTGCTATATTACTAAAAGTAGGAAATGTATAGTGAAGTGACATTTGCTGAAGTATGAAAATTTTGTAGTTTTTCCCTTGCTTTAGAAAAAACATTTTCCAAAGAATCTCTTTTTAAAATTTGCTTTTAATGATCTGTTTTTACTTTTAGGGAAGATGCTCAGCTGAGTAGTTTCTGTCTTTTGCCTATAGCCTGTTTTATTGGCCACTTAGTTTTTATGTGTAGAAAATGCTTTGTTAATGCTGTATTTCAATATTTGGTTAATATGTAATAGGACTGAATAATACAAATTATCTTTTTGGATAGATAGTATTCCTGGTAGTATCTGTTTGGTTCTGCAAACACGCAAAGTATATGTGTTTGCATATCTGTTATATGTTGAATGTCTTTCCCGCATTGGTATTTCGTTCTCCTGATGGCTGCATAGCAGGCACTGAAGTGGCTGTATGCAGCCTGCCGCCCCCAGCTGGACAGCTGCAGCAACCTAACTGGTGGCAGCCACCTCCCACCCATAGATCTAGAGCCACCACTTTGGGATGAGGATGGGCCTCGGGCCTTGCTCATGAACAGCACATGCTGTGCCTCTGAGTTACACCCCACCCTTAGTGCTGTGGGTCCTGGGAAACCTGTCACAGACCCGTGCTTCCGGGCGCCCCAGGAGCCTTTGTGTTTTGCTGTATACCCGCAGAGGTTCAGCCCTTGCCTCTGGTCATGGCTTCCTGCTTCTGGTGAAACTGCTGGCCTTCACCAAGCCTGGGCCTTGCTCGGTGCTTGCCACATGCTCAGGGCTCCCCGGGCTGCACTCCTAGCCGAAACAGCTTAGCACACCTCAGACCCGTTTTCTCATTAGAGCAGTGCCCAGTGTGTCCTAGGTTGTCCTATTTATGTGGCTTAACTCCCCCACAGAATGAAGGCCCTACTGGGTGTTGACTGTGACTCAGCCTGTTACTGCAAAGTCACTGATACAGTGCACTTTGTTCAGTGGGCAGGTGTTTTCTGCTGATGTATTCAGTTTTCTGTTGATGGGTAAAGGGTAGTAAGTTCTACCTTTTCCTATATAAGACTCTGTCACTAAAGACCTTCTAATATAAGCCTAAGTGTTCCTGCAGAATACATTTCTGTTATGATGGAGTCATTGCGAGATATTTGTCTTGTATTAAGTGCATAACTTGTCCTCCAGAGCGTTCCTGCCAGTTTAATAACATCCTCAGCTGGATTACTGCTTGTCACTGCTCGCTGATCTGAGAAGCAAAGGTACATAGGCTTAAGTATCTTTTGTGTGACTGCTCGCTTTGGGTTTTGTTTGAAATGCTGTTTGTGTGTAGTACAGCTTTTGAAATGTCTTGACGTCCTGCAGAGGTGCTGATCTGCACCTTCTGGGCACTGTGCGCTCTCCCGTCCCTCTCCTAGAAGCGGCACGCCTGGCCGGTCGGTCGTGCTGCAGCTATTTGGTGTCAGGTAGAGTGGTGACATTTCTTCTCTGCTTCCTGCTCTCACCCTTTCTCTTCAAACTTGAAAACAATGTTTCAGTCCTACAGAAATGTGATCAGGGTTTTTTTTGGGAGTGTGTTGGGTTTATAAAATGGTTAGATGAAACTGACATCTCTAGACAGTGCACCATGTTTCTAGTCAGAAACCAGAGGTCTCCATTTATTCTTGCCTCTATTTTGTAAGTGTATTCTTCTGTAGACAAGTAGTTTTTATATGCAATTGTAGTGGCTACTTTCACTAGAAATGTGAAGTATTTCTTTTTAGCCTTATCAGACTGTAAGAATTCACTTAAAATAGATGTAGAAGTGTCTCCAAAATGTTAACTGGTGTCTCAAAGATTAAAACCACTTAGGAGCTCCAGAGCCAGGGTTTCCAACTCCAAGCTGTAGCAGAAACAGCCTGTCCCGCTCTACAGCAGACTTGATGCTTCAGCGCCTTCCTTACCTGCTGGCATGGCCACCTTCAGGGTAGGGAATAGCTCATCCTCCCCCTTGACTTGAGATAGGAAAGTGTGGCTGATCTGCAGAAATGTATATAAGATACTGTTGCTTCCTTTTGACAGTACTATGTCGTTTTACTCTTGTTTGGACTATCTGAGGTAGTGGTGATAACTACCATCTTATTTTCATTGTTACTTTTGCTAAACTACATTTTGCAGTTATAAAGCAGTTTTGTCCTATTTGTTTCTATTTTTTAAACAAAATGAACCACACCACTGAGGCGTTGGAGCCTGCTTGCTCCCTTCCCAGGCCGCCTTGCTGGGCAGCTGGTGTGTGGTTTCTGTAGTCTTGCACTGCATAAACCAAAGAAAGCATTATTTACTTGGTATAGCCTGAGTGATTACAAAAATGTCTGTAGAGGAAGCCTCTTCATACTCAGCATAGGCTGTGAGACTGCATTGGTGCTGAACACCTAGTACTTCTGGTTGCCTCTGCTAACAGGCAGCTGCAGGCTGGAGAATGTCTGCTTTTTGTGTTAATGGAGATGGAGAGGAAGATAGTTTTGAACCCCTCAACCAGTACTGTGCTATTTTGGGGTTGTGTCATTGACCAAAGATTGTGAAGTTACACATTGATAAGACAAACAGTAAATTACAGATACAAGGGTCCTACCACAATCAGGTAATAAACTACATTCAGAGGTGTCCAGTTGACCGAACGTGCTAATGTAATGGGCTGCTTCTGTGCGGTGTATACATGTATACCCTAAAAATCATGAATCACCACAACGCTCAGGCTAGCCAGCCGTATGCACTGCAGAAATAAGTGCAAGCGTCCAGACGAGCCGGGAGTCAGTATTTTGTGTCTTTGTCTTTCCCTTTTATATGCTAAGGGAGGTGCCTTGGTTTCTGTTAAACTTTTTACTTTCACTCTCTAATCTTCATGGTTATACTAATTTAAAATCTTTATCTCCTCACTCTTACCCCTGTTTTTAACATTTTTCTGTTTCCATAGAGTCAGTTTTTCTGTTGGCATTTCTCAAGCATTTTCCATTTGTGCGGACGATTTTCCTGATGAGGTTGTGAGGCCTGCCCCTGGACCTTCGGGCAGGTGTGTTGGAGGCTCGGTGTGGAAGGATGCGAGAAACTGAGTCTTAGGGAAACCAGTCTACCTTCTCTGGACAGTCTCTTCAGTGTCTTCAGTGAATATCATTCAGATTTTGTATATATTCAGGTCTATCTGCAGAAAAGTGCAGGAGTGAGTCTGCTCTGGCCTGTGTAGATCCCTGGTTTTCACAGTTTTTATCCTTGATCAGCCTCAGAGTTGCGAGGACAATCTCCCCCCACACAAGTGGGGATTGAACTCAGGCCCTTGCGCTTGCCAGGCAGGTGCTTACTCTACTCGGCTATCTCCCCAGCTTCCAAGGACAAATTTTTAAGGGTTGCAGAACTCTCCATCATACACGTGGATGTTGTACATTGGAAGCACGAGCTTTCGTTTCTGTAAAATCATTGTAAACGGTGTCCTGGTTACTAGCTCAGCCCTCAGATTTTACCCGGCAACATGGCTATAAGATTTCTGCTTTGCATCAACAGGAACATGGTAGTGTGTTTTCTCCTTGAAGCCAGACGTGTGGCACGTAGACAAGGCTGCTTGCTAGTATCTTTGCCTGTGGCATTGCCCAGAGGAGGAGCCAGCCCAGCAGAGCACACACTTTTGTCTCCTTTCCCAGAACACACTGGGCTGAGTTCCTTGACAGCTGGGTAGGAGAGCAGCCCCTGCAGGGGACACAGAGCTGTGCAGCAGGCCCCCCGGGGTGGGGTGGAGAGACTGCTGGCCCACACAGCTGCTCCCTGATCGCGGAAGCTCCTGCGCTTCGTAGGCCCTGTGAGGGAGGGCCTGGCACATCAGCCTGCCTGGGGTTACCTTCCATGTGTGAGGTTTTGCCTGAACAGTGATCCTCAACTCAGCCAGTGTTTAGGTCCTGGTAGATCCCTGTGGCTACAGTACCAGTATTCGAGCAATTTCAGTATGCTTCCATTAGAACGTAGTTTCCAACTTCATGAGCCATTTAGTTCCTGTGTGCGTTAGTAGAACGCTCACACCCAACCTGCTGCATGTCTCCACACCCCTGAGACGCTAATTTGTAGCAGGAGATGAACCTGCACGGGCACAGACCTTATAATGAGCTCTTTGGGGGCCGGGGCCCCTTGAGCTGCTCTCACCGCAGGCAGAGTCTCAGTGATTCACTCCATCTTGAACACTGCATAAGGAAGCCAAAACATAGAGGTAATTTACATGCTAAAGGATAGGTTTACTTTTTTTTAATGTATTTGTTGTTGCAGAATCTCACTACGCAGCTTGCACTCGTGGTGATACTCTTAACTTCCCCAGCCCTGGGATTACAGGCCTGAGCCACTATGCCTGGCCTCTGGCCAGCTCAGCTTGCCCTGGGGATGGGGCTGGCATGGTATGCGGTGCCGGGGATTGAACTGTGGTCCTGAGCTTGCCTAAGCAGGTGCTTTAGTCTGCTGACCTGTCTCACCAGCCTGTTGAAGCTTTATTTATAGTGATCTTCTCGGTTGGTGATGCTTACATGTTAGCTATATGCTGTAGACGTAAACTTAGGCAGTTCTACTAACAAGTGCCTCGGCTTGTGTTGGAAACTTTAGTTTGAAAAATAATTGTAGGTCTCAGTAAAAACTTAAAAATCGCTGTTGTGGTCCAGTCACTGGATCTGTTTTTTGAAAGCATTGTGGATGGCCCTGCATTATCTCCAAAAAGAAAACAGCCACCTGGTTTAATAAAATGTAGTGTTTTAGGTCCCACAGGACTCCTGCTGTTTGAAAGGGATTTATGTTTTTCAGAAGAGATTTGAAAAGGAGAACACGTTGGAATGCACAGTGCAGCTGGTTTTAGTCGTTTCCCTCCCTGGCCCTCATCGTGGGGCTTTTACGCTTTGTCGTCCCCTGATGAGGGATCCGTACGAAGGTCCTTTCTCCTCCTGAGAAGCAGCACCTGCTCAGAGAACCCCAGAGGTTCAGCAGTAATGGGGCTGTGGTGGGGTGTCTGAGACACTTTGGGGTCTGACGTTCCCAGTGTCACGCGGTGCCAGACAGGGTGCTTGTGGGGGCAGCCCGCAGCATTTCAAGGCTCCTGGAAACTTGGGGATCTCGGTCATGAGGTTTGGATCCCGGTGACTTTTGAATTGACTTCTTCCAGGGTATCTGAAGTGCAGTGCCGCTGCCCGGCAAGGCCCACGAGGACCATGGCCACTCAAGGTTTGTGCCTCCCGCTCCAGGCCCTGTGGGGCTCTGCCTCGCTGCTGGCACCCCAGCTGGCCCCGCTGTCCTCCCCCGCTGCCCATCCTCCCCGCTGCCTGTCCTCCCCCGCTGCCCTTCCGTCCTCCCCGCCGCCCGTCCTCTCCCACCACTGCATGTCAGGCTGTCCTGGGCTGCGTTTCCCGCCCACTTCTCCCTCTGGCTTGGTGGAATAGCAGGCAGGCCACTGGCGGGCATCCACCCGGCGCCTGGCCACGTGCCCTCCATGTGCCGCCAAGTAGTGCTGTATCCTCCTGCCACTCTGCCTCCTGGCTCTCTTCTAGATCTGACTTTCTTCCTAAAAATACTCACTGGGTCAGACCATTGGTCTTGTTATCTTAATTAAGGTCGCACTTTCAGTGTCCTAACGGAGTATGGTTTTGCTCTGTAGCCGACCTGATGGAGCTGGACATGGCCATGGAGCCAGACAGGAAGGCGGCTGTCAGTCACTGGCAGCAGCAGTCGTACCTGGACTCTGGGATCCACTCTGGAGCCACCACCACGGCCCCTTCTTTGAGTGGCAAAGGCAACCCCGAGGAGGAGGACGTGGACACCTCGCAGGTCCTGTACGAGTGGGAACAGGGCTTCTCACAGTCCTTCACGCAGGAGCAAGTAGCCGGTAAAGTATCTGTGCCTTGGCCAGTGTTGTAATCAGAGTGTGCAAGCCTGAAGCGGTGACTGTGGCAGTCACCCCAGCCAGCCCTGCTGCTGGGTGCTGAGTGCAGACTTCCCCTGCAGACATCGACGGCCAGTACGCCATGACACGCGCACAGCGGGTGCGGGCTGCCATGTTCCCCGAGACGCTGGATGAGGGCATGCAGATCCCATCCACGCAGTTTGACGCCGCACACCCCACCAACGTCCAGCGCCTGGCCGAGCCCTCCCAGATGCTGAAACATGCCGTGGTAAACCTGATTAACTACCAGGATGATGCGGAACTTGCCACGCGTGCCATCCCTGAACTCACAAAGCTGCTCAATGACGAGGACCAGGTAAGTGCGACAGGGCTGGCCCTTGGTCTGCGTAGAAGCACATCGGAAGGGACTAGCCCCAGACTGCCTGTGAAACTGCTGATGTCTGATTAACGTCACAGGTGGTGGTCAACAAGGCCGCGGTGATGGTGCACCAGCTCTCTAAGAAGGAGGCCTCCAGGCACGCCATCATGCGCTCTCCTCAAATGGTGTCTGCTATCGTGCGCACCATGCAGAACACGAGTGACGTGGAGACCGCGCGCTGTACCGCCGGGACCCTGCACAACCTCTCCCACCACCGTGAGGGCTTGCTGGCCATCTTCAAGTCCGGCGGCATTCCCGCGCTTGTGAAGATGCTGGGGTGAGAGGTCGTGGCGGGGCTGGCGGCCTGGAAGCGGAGCGCTGCTGAGACCTTCTCACGTGGCTTTTTCTCCTCCTCAGCTCCCCAGTGGATTCAGTGCTGTTCTACGCCATCACGACTCTTCACAACCTCTTACTACACCAAGAAGGAGCTAAGATGGCAGTGCGTCTAGCTGGCGGCCTACAGAAGATGGTGGCATTGCTCAACAAGACGAATGTCAAATTCTTGGCGATTACGACAGACTGCCTTCAGATTTTAGCTTATGGAAATCAGGAAAGCAAGGTAAAAGGACTGCCATGTGGTTTTCACGGCACATGGCGGACCCCGTGTCCTGCCGTGACCTGCATTCTGGCTCATGCAGTGCGCCTGCCTTGTGTGGCCCCAGGAGAGCGAGGCCAGCCAGCTCCATGTGTGAGGAGCACGGGCTGGTGCTGGAGCTGCAGCCCGCCAGCCTGCGCAGGGCTAGGTGCAGACGTGCCCTTGCCAGGGGCCCAAGGTGGGGAGGAGCACCGTGGGGAGCTTCTGGAATGGAAAACAGTAAAGGAGGAGGGTGGTTTGCTACTGTGGAGCCTCCAGGGTGGGCCAAGCAGGTGGCGCAGTCTTCATGGGGATACACTTACGGGGGGCGAGGTGAGCTGAGAGTCCTTCCTCGAGGATGCACAGGGCGAGGGCTGGGGTGAGTGAGGTATGCAGGGAAGGCGAGGACATCTCTTCACGGTAGCTCTGCCGAGTGGCGAGGAGTTTTGGCTTAAGTTCAGTAAATCAGCTGTGATACCGCCTCCATTACTGTTGCGTACCATCTTCCCCTTTGTCACCGTCAGCATGGGAAGAAGGCAGTGGGGCCAGAGTGGCCAGCTTCTTTGGAGACGCAGTCCAGTGGAACACTGCAGTCCCGTGTGAGAGAAGTGGTGATCAGGCTTTTTCTCGCACGTTAGCTCCAGGTCCATGACTAACAGTGCACGCCCCTCTCTCCAGCTGATTATTCTGGCCAGTGGTGGACCCCAGGCTTTAGTGAACATAATGAGGACCTATACTTACGAGAAACTACTGTGGACCACGAGCAGGGTGCTGAAGGTGCTATCTGTCTGCTCCAGTAACAAGCCGGCCATCGTGGAAGCTGGTGAGTGTGTGGCGTGGTGTGGCCTTATCTGCAGTGGAGTGGGAAAGGTGATGGTTTCACGTGGCCCGTCTAGTTCTCAGCCCCCAGCCAGAACGCAGTGTTAGCACAGGACGGTGCTGTTGGGGGATCATGGAGGCAGCCTTCGTCCATCAGAGACCATGCCAGGGTTACTCTGCTTTTTGCTGACAGACCTGGGAATATATAGGCAGATTTTAACAAAATACTGTTTGTGTGGTAAGGTGTTTTTCTAATTTCTAAGACAGTCGTGATTGTCTGGCGTTGTTCTTTTCGGCGAGTAGTCGGTTTAATGTGGAAAAGGGTTTTGTTCTGTTTCCTCGGGGTTATTTTTTCCCCATAGTTTTAATGAGGCTGCGTGTACATGGTAGTTGATACCGTGCACATGTCAGCACTGGGGCATCTGGCTACCTGCCGCCCCCCTTTTCTGGAGCGTCCCCTTGGACTCGAAAGCTGGGTGCAGGGCATGGGGTGCGGGGGATCCGCACTGGAGCCCGGGGTTGGTGGTGCACTGCTTTCCCGTGTGCTGGGCATTCGTTTGAGAGTCCATGGGCCAGGTAGGTAGGTCATGGGCCCAGCTGCTGGCAGTGGGGCGTCAGTGTGGGACAGTCTGGTGTGGCAAGGTTGGCACAGAACGAGAGGACAGTGTAGGTGACGCCAGAAATGCGTGCAGCGCTTCTCTGAAAGCACACAGTTCTCAGTTGGTCTGGCGTTGTGGGTTATTGTTAAACTAAAAGTACACAGTCCTCATGCAGGCAGGATTCGAGGGTCTGGTGTTTTTATGAAGATAAGTTATTCAGATGACAGTGTCTGTAGACAGCAGAAAGTACACTAGATGGAAGCCCAGGCGTTTTGATTTTAAGATGTCCCCAGGTTATTTTGCTATTGCTTTGCGTATTCTGAAAATACACTTCCTTTCCATTTGGGCATCAGAGGTGTAGGAGAAGGCAGCTCCTCACAGTCGAACGAGTGTCAGGGGAGGCTCGGCAGCTGCTGAGTCGTGGCGCGGCGTCCTGGTAGAGCAGTGCCTTGAAGGACCGACCTCCGAGGTGGCCCAGCCTCAAGGGAGGAACGCTAGGTTTTAGTAATACATTGCTAATGACAGATGCACAAGGCTTCTGAAAGCATCACGGAACAGTAATTCAGGGGCAAGAGCAGCCAGAAATGGCGTGAGGCAGGAAAGCGAGAGCTGGGGCCAAAGCCACGTGGGGAGTGGGCCTGCTGTGCATAGGAGCGAGTGGCACAGTGTGCAGGGGCAGGACCTAAAGGTCCCCAGGTCATGGGGCTCCGGTGAGGGCATCTGGAGGGGCTGGAGTTGTGTGCTTCTGAGGCAGAGTGGCTGTGCGGCCAAGTCTCTGGGCATTCTGAAGAGCACTGGTCACTGTCACTGTCGTAGAGAAGATGTCAAGGAGGAAGGAAGCTCCATTGGGCATATGTCGCAACTGCCGCAGGCAGATCCCAGTCAGTCGAGGAGCTGCAGCGGAGAGGCTTCTGGAGCGGTGACAGTGCTCCGTGGGGAGGCCGGGCTGTCTAACATACGGTGTGGCTTCAGTTTATTCACTTGGCGTTCGCTTGGCATCTGGCTCTCCTAACATCCTGGTGCATCTCCAGCTTAGAATAGGGTCTGGTCCTAAATACTTTCAAAATGAGTGAGTGGATACGAAAAAGTAATGGGGATTAGTGCCTGCAGGGGAGAGAAGGGGTGTGGAAGACTGCTCTGTGGGCAGGAAGATGTCACCAGTGAAGTGACTGGAAGGAAACCCGGCACCATGCTGGCGAGGAGAAGTCAGGACCTGCAGGAAGAGGAGGAGCTAGCCTTGGGGGGGGGGGTCTGCTCTCGGCCTCGGCCTCACGTACTCTTGGCTGTGTAGGTGGGATGCAGGCGTTGGGACTGCACCTGACAGACCCGAGCCAGCGTCTCGTCCAGAACTGTCTTTGGACATTGAGGAATCTCTCTGATGCTGCGACCAAGCAGGTAGAGTAGCAGGAGACGGGCTCGGGCCACCAAGAGACGGGCCCGGGCCACGTGCCTAGCGCCTGCTCCTCTCCCCACAGGAAGGCATGGAAGGTCTTCTGGGAACGCTGGTCCAGCTGCTGGGGTCCGATGACATCAACGTGGTCACCTGTGCCGCTGGAATCCTCTCCAACCTCACTTGTAATAACTACAAGAACAAGATGATGGTGTGCCAGGTGGGCGGCATAGAGGCCCTGGTGCGCACTGTCCTGCGCGCTGGGGACAGAGAGGACATCACTGAGCCAGCCATTTGTGCTCTGCGCCATCTAACCAGCCGACACCAGGAAGCAGAGATGGCCCAGAATGCTGTTCGCCTTCACTATGGCCTTCCAGTGGTGGTGAAACTCCTGCATCCGCCATCGCACTGGCCACTGATTAAGGTGAGTGGTCGGAACTGAAAACCAACAGCTCCCATGCTGTGGGGGCGTTGTGTTGAGGTAGGGGGTTAATCCCAGAGTAGGGGTCACTGGTACATGCATGGAGATTGGGCCGAGGGTGATCGTGTTGTGTATTCTCTCTTCAGGCTACGGTTGGATTGATTCGCAATCTTGCCCTCTGTCCAGCAAACCATGCGCCTCTGCGTGAGCAGGGGGCTATTCCACGCCTGGTCCAGCTGCTTGTGC
>NW_004524702.1:1050443-1057538 GCF_000260255.1 Octodon degus
TCGAAGGCTGTACAGGCGCCTTGCACATCCTTGCCCGGGACGTGCACAACCGCATTGTCATCCGAGGACTCAACACCATTCCGTTGTTCGTGCAGGTGTGTCGGGCTTGAGTGGGGTCTCCTGAGTTGACATGCTGAGGCTTGAGGAGGTGTGAAGCCGAAACAGGCAGTCCAACTTATGACAGAGTCCCTCATTGTTGGCCCGAGAGTCACTGGGGCTAGAGTCTCAGGAAGACTGGTGAGAGCACAGGCCCCAGCCAGCTCTTGCCTTTCTAAGTCTTCGGTTAAAATCTTGGCCCCTGAAGACAGCACGTGGCTGCAAGTGCTGCGGAGCACTGCCGCGGACATGGCCGAGGGGCGCTGTGCCGGCCTGCACGCTGCGCCTCATGGCGCTGCTCGTGTGGTTCCTCCCCAGCTGCTGTACTCTCCCATCGAGAACATCCAGAGAGTAGCTGCGGGGGTCCTCTGTGAGCTCGCTCAGGACAAGGAGGCTGCGGAGGCCATCGAGGCAGAGGGGGCCACTGCACCCCTGACAGAGCTGCTGCACTCGCGGAATGAGGGCGTGGGTGAGTGGGCGTAGCCGAGCGGGCTGTGGGATGGGCGCAGTCAGCCCCCGTGCTCACGGCCTCCTCCCGGCAGCCACCTACGCGGCGGCCGTGCTCTTCCGGATGTCCGAGGATAAGCCACAGGACTACAAGAAGCGGCTGTCCGTGGAGCTCACCAGCTCACTTTTCCGGACAGAGCCCATGGCCTGGAATGAGGTAGGCAGCCAGCAGGCCCCGAGGGGCGAGCAGGAGGGCGGCCTGTTAAGTAGTGAGTTGCTACTTTGCTTTAAAAACAGATCCAGCATTTTTCCACATATTTTTCTGTGTGGATTTCTGTTAGAATGGATTCTGAGATTGGTCCTCCATACAGGTATTTAGCTGGAATTAAAAAACGCTTCCGAGTTCCTTTTTTCTGCGGTTGAGTCACACAACTGCGGTGGGTGCTGACCTGGTAGAGCGCGGGGGTGAGCTTAGGGTATCGGAGGATGTGCTGGCTGGCTGGGGTGAGCGGCGCCAGGAGCTCGGCCTGCCTTGTACCCCATGCCTGCACGTGCGCCTCCTGCAGGTCTGTCTCTGCCTTAGCCAGGCGCTGCTGGCTCCTGTCCAGAGCCGTGCTCGGTGCAGAGTAGGTGCCCGGCCTCTTGTGTCGAGGGGAACCCAGTAACTGTTCTTAGCGCTGTGTGTGGGAGACATGTCGTCTTCAGAGGGTGGCTGGAAGGACTTGAATTTCCTAAGTGTCACATAGTGCTGGAGTTTCGGTCCCTTCTGCCCCCTTCTCCAAGGGGAGACTCACTGTGCCTTGTGTTCTTCCTTGTTCCTGTCTCCAGACTACTGACCTTGGACTTGACATCGGTGCCCAGGGAGAGCCCCTCGGGTATCGCCAGGACGGTACGTTCTCCCACTCCCAGCCAAGCCCCGGGAGGCTCGGCTCCTAAAGCTTTTGTAGCCTCTAAGGCGGAGCTGTTGCGCATCTGGGGAAGCAGGCTGCAGTCACACACTGGCAGTTCTGGAAGGCCAGAGCCAGCAGCAGGGTCCTTGGCACAGGGAGCTCCGAACCATGTGAGCAGCGGCAGTCACACCGCACATCCCAGTGTGCCTGGCTGCTTGCTTCCCTTTGGTCAGATCCCGCGGCATGCGCCCCAGAAATGCCTGGCTGCGAGCTCAGCAGGCCGGTGCTCACCTGGCTGCGATGACTGGGGTTTTCTGAAAAGCAGAGCTAGGTCTACGCAGTGAAGGTGAAGCTGCTCCCAGCAGCAGCGTCACCCTGAGAGCACTCCTGTGCAAGTGTTCCGGAGGCCGTCCTGGCATCCATGGTGCTGCTGGCCTGGGCTTTTCCCTGCCAGACTGCACCCCATCCATACCGACTTCTGCAGCCCGGGTTGGTCTCAGGGCCCTGCTGCTCACGTTGGGTGGCCTGGCACTGAGTCACTCCTTGGCTGAGGCAGGCCGGAAGCAGAAAGGCGCTGGGGGCAGAGCTGCCTGCCCTTGGGAGGGAGGCCCAGCCTTCACGCTGACCCGCCTCTGCCTTCCAGACCCCAGCTACCGCTCTTTCCACTCCGGCGGCTACGGCCAGGACGCCTTGGGCATGGACCCCATGATGGAGCACGAGATGGGGGGCCACCACCCAGGTGCCGACTACCCGGTGGATGGGCTGCCAGACCTGGGACACGCCCAGGACCTCATGGATGGGCTGCCGCCAGGTGACAGCAATCAGCTGGCCTGGTTCGATACTGACCTGTAACCTCCTTTAGGTAAGAAGCTTAAAAAAGCCAGTTGGGTAAAAACTTTTACTCTGCCTACAGAACTTGAGCGTGACTTGGTTGTAGGGTGGGAGCGGCTTGGGCCTATCTGTAAATCTGCTACAAGAACAGATCTCTACTTTGAAAGGAGATGTCTTGGGACATTCAGATGTTCTTGGATTTCTGGTTGTTCTGTGATCGTGTGCTTGGAAGTTGTTAACGTTCATGTCTTTATGCCACAGCTTTGCAGCTTGTACTCCGGTGAGTCCATGTGCTGTTTAACACTAGAGCAGCCTCTGTGCAGCTGCGCTGTCTGGAGTCGGTTGGGATTGGCCTGTAGCGTTGCGGAGGGCTCGAGGGTGGGCTGGTATCTCAGAAAGTGCCTGACACTAACCACGCGGAGTTTCCTATGGGAACACTTGAAGTAAACTTTTTGTTCTGGTCCTTTTCGGTCGAGGAGTAACAATACAAGTGGATTTGGGGAGTGACTGGAGAAGTGAAGCGTGCACAAGGAGTGGATCACAGATGGAATTTATGAAACCCTAGCCTTGCTTGATACGAGTTTTTTTTTTAAATATCTGTAATGGTACTGACTGCTTGCTTTGGAGTAGCTCTTTAAGTTTCCCCCTTTTTTTGCAGTAACTGTTAGTTTTTTAAGTCTTGTAGTGTTATGTTATAGTGAATTCTGCTGCAGCAATTTCTAATTTTTAAGAATCGAGTAATGGTGTAGAACACTAATCCATAATCACTCTATTGTAATCTGAAAAAAGTGTAACATTGTGTAGCCTTTTTGTATAAAATAGACAAATAGAAATGGTCCAATTAGTTTCCTTTTTAATATGCTTAAAATAAGCAGGTGACTCATGTTTTTGATCAAAAACTTTATTTGGGCTATGTATGGGTAGGGTAACTCAGTAAGAGGTGTTATTTGGAACCTTGTTGGACAGCTTACCAGTTGCCCTTACCCCAGAGGCGTCATAGTCTGCTGTGATACGACGCCCAAGAGAAACCACGGTTATAAAAACGATCCAGAATTAAACTTCTAATTCATTCACCTGCGTCACCTGTTCCTTCTTGGTCCCATGTGTCCGGCGCGTCCTTGTCCTGCGAGATGACACAAGCAGGACAGCTCACATGGCAGGGAGCAAGGTGGCCTTGTGTGACTGCCTGGAGCGGAGGGGACCCTGCCCATGCTGGCTCTGCCCGGCACCCGTGTCTGGGCAGAAGGCGGCTCCTCCAGGGCTCCACCAGGCAGGGCGGCAGCCACAGCCCTGCCATCCTGGTGCTGGGGCAGGCGTCCCTGCTCGGGGCAGGCTAGCCTCTTCAGACTCGCACCTTACGCTCCAGTGTGTCATGGGGACTGCTTTCTGATCTGGACGAGACCTGGACAAGCGCACACCCGCATCTGGGCCTTGGCAAACGCCTACAGTCCCTGAGGCTAGAGCAACCAGACTGGAAGCACTGTGTATGTGCAGCAGGACCAGTGGAGCCACCAGGGCTCGGGCGGGAAGGGTGACCTGCAGGGCTCTGAGCTGTACCCCACACCATCCAGCAGGGCTGTTCAGCCATTTCCACAGTGTGAGCACATGTGGCGCCCGCGGCTTTGTCCATGAGGCTGAGGGCAGCACTGTCCTGGGCGCGGGGACAGAAGTTCAGGTAACTGGACCAGCCCAGAACGGCTGCTCAGAGATGCGGAGAGGTAGCTGGGGCTGGAAGACACATGGCTTTCTGGGTCCAGCTGCGGAACTCCAGGTGGCCATTTGAGTAAACAAGCTAGGACAGAACATCCGTGACCCTGAGCTTGGCCTCGGCCTGCAGTGTGGCAGTTGCGGCAGGGCGACAGCCCCACAGACGCTGCAGGTGTGCGGCCCAATCTCCGCACAAGGCCTGCCTGCAGTAGCTGCGTGGTGGCCTTGATGACAGAGTCTCTGGAAGTGGGGTAGCGTGCGCTTGGCTGAGGACAGTGAGGGACGCTGAGGAGAAGGGCAGATGGTGGGAGGGCTTCCTGGCCCCGCACGCCTGGCTCAGATGCTCAGGACCATGCCTGGGCACTGCCTGCTGTCGGGCTAAGGTGTGACATCTTGCCAGGCAGTGGTGGTCTGATAGGTCCCACCAGGCACGGCTGCCGCCTCCTGTTCAGGTGACAGAAGCGAGCAGGTCGGCTGCACTGGGGACTCAGTGGCTTCAGCAGCTGTTCTCGGCACAACCCCATCTTCCCTGGTGTGGGGGCCAGTGGACGCTTGGCTGGTGCTGACGGCTCCACAAAGGATGAGCTGAATCTGCATGGACAGCAGAGGTCGCCAGGTGTCCACAGACCCCAGCTGCCTGAGGCCAGGTGGCGCTAGTGCCTGCACTGGCGCTGCTGGGCACATCACGTCCACCCGTGCAGACGACGCAGCCCCATAGGCACCTGTTTCCTGTCTTCTGTCCACTGCAGCGCAAGCATAACTAGAGGCGGCAGAGCTCGCCAGGCCACTGGAGCTTGAAGCCAAGGCTGCGCAGGGAGGTCGGGCTGGCCCAGGCTCTGCATGGTTTCCCACTGCCCGGCCACCCTGCGCCCTACCTCGCCCTCCTCACCCCAGGCCAAGTCCCTTTCTGAGCTGCTCCTGCTCCTGGGCCAGGAGACCCAGTTCCCTGACCCTTCACTGCACGCACATGAGTAGTGACCACCGCAGCGTCCACTGGTGAGCCACTTCCATGGCAGCACAGCACTGCGACGCTGGGGGAGGGGGCCTTCCTCAGGAGCTGACTGACCAAGTGGTGGTGGGCAGGGACGCTCTGGGAACGGAGACCTGCTCCTGGGGCCACGTGGGCACCTGGCGGTAGCAGCCACAGGTCGACACCACCCCATCTGCTCTACCAGGTGGGGCCTCCTGGGTGGCGCATGGTGGCTAGTGCTGTCCACGTGGGGCGGGCAAGGATCGTGCTGCTCCAGGGAACCTCAGCCGTGCTGGATGGCAAGGACTCCGGGGACAGCGACTCCGGGGACAGGGAGATCCTCAGCCCATGCACCTGCCGTGCCCACTCTGCGAGTGATCGAGTCCTCCTGTGGGGACCGCGTCGGTGCCATCCTGCCCCACTGGCCAGATCCCAAGCAGCCCAGCGTCCCATGCTCCTGCAGCACCTCAAGCATCCAGGCAGGGAAGCACTTAGCTGTCTCGAGGGTCGGGGCTGTGTTCAGGATGGGAAATGGTCAGGCTGGTGAGGTGGGCAGCAGGTGCAGGCTTCCCCAGGGCAGCAGCCCACAGGGCCTGGCCTCCAAAGGAAGCCCTTTTTACCCTGACTAGCAAGCCTGGCCTTCTAGCAGAGGCCCAGTGAGAGAACACTATCCTCCATGGTTGTCCCAACTTTATTATGTCCAGTCTCGCCGCAGAGTGGTGGTGGGAGCAGCATGTGGCTGCGGGTGGGGCTCAGCGGAACTCCCTAGGTGCCTTCCTGCCGGGAGCCAAGGGTGTGGAGGATGTCCAGGGCCAGGGAAGCCACGGGTGTGTTGTCAGGTGCGCTGTGAGAGAGACCAGGGACACTTGGTGACCTGCTCCACCCGACACACACCAGGGGGCTGGGCTGGGCCGGGCGGGAGGCGAGGGCTGTCCTGCATCTGCGCCGGTGGCCGTCGCATCCCTGTGCCCAGAGCCTGCACAGCCCCTGAGCCGCCTGGAGCTGTGCGAGTCTCCCAGGCCCCCTCACCCCAGCCTGGGTCCTTGCTCCTAGCAGTGAGCCTGTGAGCAGCGCTCCCACCACAGTGAACTGGAGGTGTGACCAATGCTGTTGCCAAGTGGCAAAGAATGGCTTCCACCAAAAGCCAGGCCATACTGCGAAGGGCAGGAACTTGGGTCCTCTGCCTGCTGGGGTGCAGGGCCCCCTCGCTCTTGGAAGCACTTTCTGCGGGGCCCAGCATTGCCCTAGTGCCCGAGTCCAGGAAGTGAGCACACACGGGGACGGTGCTGGAGGCTCACTGAGGCTCCCTGGAGCCCCACGGTTGGGTCCAGCGCGGCTGCCCAGCCAGAGGACCCGAACACCCACGGCACCTGCCCGCACTTCCCTTCGACAAAGCCCAGCAGCTGGGGCTCCCGCATCTCCCCCCCACCCCCCAGTCCGCTGTGCGCTGGGTGCCCGGGCGGAGTCCCAGCCGGCTGTGTACACCACCCAGTCATCCTCTGCATGCCCTCCAGGTGCCCTGAGGAAGTGTCCTGCCTCGCGGGCAAGCAGCCTAGCAGAAGGTCCGGAGCAGTGGGTGGGGGAGGCCTGCCAGCCCTGTCAGTGGCCGTGCTCAGGCCCCATGGACCACACCCCGCACGCCCTATGTTCCCCACCTGGCCCACCTACCCCTCAGCCCGGGCCAGCTGCTCCAGCACCCTCTGAAGGCCGCCCGCCTGCTCGAGGCGGGCCCGGTGCTGTTCACTGGAGGTGACCTGTAGGGACAGAAGAGGGACAGTGATCACTGGAGGTGACCCGTAGAGATGGGAGGAGGGTAGGGGACAGCAGTCACTGAGTCCCCCCCTGGGTACTCGGAGCGCAGCACAGGCCTGCACCGGGGCACAGGGTTCAGCTATGGCAAGAAGTCATACTCAGGGCCAGCCAAATAGCTCAGTGGATTAAAGCACCTACAAGCAAGCCAAGGGGATGGGGTTCGATTCCCAGGCCTGCTGTGCTGCCCCCACCCCCACCTGGGGCGCGCTGAGACGGCAGTTGAGACTGGGCGCTGTAATCCCAGCACTTGGGAGGCTGTAAACAAGCAGATCATGAAGGGTCTGATCTAATAATGAGACCTGAACACCCTTGTAGACCCTCCCCTAAAAATAAAAAAAAAAA
>NW_004524702.1:1064821-1074958 GCF_000260255.1 Octodon degus
AAAAAAAAAAAAAGAAATCAGGCTCCAGGCTCCAGGCTCCAGGCTCCAAGCTCCAAGCAGGAAACTAGACAAGAGGAGCAGAAAAGAGGAAGGGGATGCCCACGAGCAGGAATCCAGAGGAGAGTGGTCAAAGTGAGCCCGAATATGGCAGTACTACATTAAATTTAAATTAACCAAATACTCCAAGTAAAAGATGAAGGTTTTCAAGCCAAATATGGAACACAACTCAAACACATGTACCTCTCCATGTACAGCTAATACATATACACGTGTTACATGAATATATAATAATTTATAAGAAACACTTTATAAGGATACAAAATAGCTACAGGTTAAAGAACAGGAAAGCTGTACTATGTAAACATGACTAAAGTGGGGTAGCTAACATCAAAAAGAACAGACCTCAGGAACTAACCATGATTAAGAAGAGGTCCTCCATATTTACAAGAAGAAGAGAGGATCAGGGAGACGCCCCAATCACAGCCTCAGTACGAGAACGGGACACCTGCAGCCATCATGGGATACCTCTCAGGCCCTTCCTGAAGCCAGGAGGGAGGGAGGCTGGCGACGCACTCGTGTGCTCCGGCGCTCTGGAGGCCGAGGCAGGAGAGCTGCGTGTGAGCCCTGCGGGGCAATGTGCTTCCCAGCCCAAAATTCTAAAACATATCATGCTGGATCTCAGAGTCAGACTTGACAAACTTCCCCAGTGTAAATCTTGGTGGCAGGGTGTAGCTCAGCGGTCCAGGACCAGTGCAAGGTCCTGAGTGCAATTCCTGGTACCATAAAAATGAGAAGTATAAATCTTACAAGAAATGTGGGAATTTGCATAATGAAAGCCAGACAATACCAATGAAGGAATAGATCTACTCTAGGTTATGTTCAAATACTGTAATTTTCCACATAAAGATGGGAATTCTAAAATATACATTTGATTAAATTATTTTATTTTATTTTTTGAGGCAGGGTCTTGCTGTGTAGTCCAGGCTGGCTTTAAACTCAGCATTCCTCCTGTCTCAGCCTCCCCTGTGCTGGGATTACTGGCATGCACCACCACATCTGACTAATGACATCTTTATCAAATCCCAGCAGGAAGTTTTATAGAACTAATTCTAAAATTTGTGTGAAAAGACAAAGGACTCTGGTTTCCTGCTACACCGTGAGGGTTATCAGTTGGGATGGGACCCGATTCTCTGGGGGCACCCGAGGGGAGCCTGCCCGGCGGCAGCGCAGCTCTGAGCCTTGTCTTCCCAGAAGCAGGCCGATGCTGCTGAGCCGCCACGTCTGCGCTTCGGCACTGGCTCGAGCGCCCCTTAGCGTTCCTGTAAGGGAACCCAGGGCGAAGCAGGGCCCTGTCTCCAGGCCTCTTGAGCTCAGCAGCCCCTGTGCCAGCCCCGGCCAGCACATCTCATGGCTCTCGCCACGCCCTGCCGTCTCCTCAGCTAGGTCCCGTCGCTTCAGAGCCACCTCCTCGCCTGCTTGGCCAGGTATGCAGGACGAGGTCTATAGGACAGCACCTGGCGGCTGTGTCCCCATCTCCACCTGGGGTGGCAGTGGGCAGTCAAGCCTTTCTAGAAACTTCTGTAGCGGTCAAGGCCTCATTCCTCCTGCTCGGAGGCAAGTGAGGCCCCGCCTCTGCCCGTGTCCTGGCCGCTACCACGTCTGGGCCAACGGGGTGTAGCAGTGCAGCCTCTGTCCATCGTTGCGACCTCCTGGAGTCCTCAGAGAACAAGCAAGACCCTAACAACTGAGCATGAAGCAGGATGAGGCAGAAGAGCTGGGCTCCAGGGGAGGAGTCAGCCAGGCAGGCCTGGTCACTGATGTCCATGGTGCACCCACGCAGTGGAGGAAGCTGGAGATGCTGCCCCAGGTGCCCTGGATGGTCGGGGTGCCCCGAGGGCATGGTGGGGGCCGCCCCGGTCAGCTTTGTGCAGCAGCACCAGGTCCTCCAGGTAGCAAGACCCAGGCAGGGGGCGGCCTCCAGGACACAGGGGCTCCTCAGGTGACGCAGCTGTGGCAGGAGAAGGGGGCACCTGGGAGACCGGGCGAGGGACAGCAACCTTGCCAGGGTTACTGGCACGTGTGTGGAGGCCAAACTGGAAGACTGAGGTTCAGGGAGAGGACAGGTGCGAAGCCTCCGGCTGCTATGCGCAGGCCTCGCGCCTTCTGGGTGCATTATCTTGGTGGGTAACTGAGGAATATGCATCGCTTTGCTCTTTCGCAGATGGGAAAACGGGTGAGGAGGGTCAGGAGGCCTGTTCAGGGCCACCTGGCCAGCACGCGAGTGGTCCCAGCTCTGCGTTTGTCCTAAAGACGGGAGCACCCCCTCACCAGCCCCAAGCCACACCTCCTGGTGCGGGTCAGCCGGTGCAGTCCCCGGGCCTCCAGGAAGCGGGCGCCCACGGCTCACCGCTTGGTTCACACGCGCAAAACCTTAGAGGGAACCCGGCCAGGAAAGGGAGCAGAGGGGCATGAGCTGTAGGAGAGACGCCAGATGGCTCCTGTGAGCTGCGCACAGAGGACCGGGACTCCCCCAGAAGGCCTCGAGCGTGGGGTGGGGAGCCACTTGGCCCCCAGAAAGGAGCGGCTCCCTGAGGACACCAGGGAGACTGGTCCATTCACAGTAGATTCAGAAATTTAAGTGCCTAAGAATCTTCCTAACCAAGGAGGCGAAAGAGCTCAACAATGCACACTGCAGAACTTTGAGGAAGACGTTGAAGAGGACACCAGAAGGTGGGAGGATCTCTTCTAGGAACCGACGAACTGACACTGTTAAAATGCCCATACTGGCACAGCCCGCCGCATGCCCGGCGCAGTCTCTTCACCTGCCTCGCAGAACTGGAAAAAGCAGGCGCAAGTTCATGGAGTAACACGGAGGCCAACGACCCTGACCCACAAGAGCAGGCCTGGGGGCGGCCAGTACCTTGGGTCCACAGGGCTGCAAAGTCCCATCACGAAACAGTGCAGTGCGGGCACAGAGCAGACCCACGGGGCAGTGCAGAGGGCCGGGACGGTGTGCACCTCCTGCCCGAGTGTGCCCGAGAGGCCAAGGCACGCCTGGTAGACGGGTAGCCTCGGCAGGCCGTGCTGGAGTGGGAGAGCCAGGAGAGCCGGCTGCAGGTAGATTCGCGCTCACCCTGTGCTTAAAGAAAGACGGTGGAAGATCTAGACACAGAAACAGAAAATTTGAAACTGCAGGAAGATAACATGGGAGGAGCCCTTGGAGCCACGGGCACAGGCCAAGGCCTCCGGGGCAGGACCCCAGTAACGGTCAACAAATGCGACCACATCAGACAGAAAGGCTGCAGAGCGAAGGGAACAAGACTGAAGCATCAGCCCGCAGAGCGCAGGACGCGTTTGCCAACTGCTCCTCTGGTGGGGATCAGTACCTACAACACACAACTCCAAAACCCCGCAGGATAAAACAGAAACCAGTACGTGGGCAAGCGAATTGATCAGAGTTCTTAAAAAGAGCACAAATGGCCAAGAAGTTTTCATAGAGTGTTCATGAGTTCTGGGGAAGTGGAAGTCAGAACTACACTGCATTTCCACCCTGCCCAGTCACAGGGAGCACCAGGAACAAGAAAGCCCGCAGGGACGGGCAGGTGTGAGGAACCTGCCCACGCTGGACCAAAAAGGCACCCCGAGGGCTTGGGGGAGGGCCTCAGAACGCTGCCAGGAGCTGCGTCTGACCCGGGCATACCACTTGGTGCGCTCCTAAAGGACAGGAGGCAGCACAGCCCCTGGGCACACACACACACTTACAGCAGGACGGTACACAACAGCTGCTCCGGCAGCCTGGGTGGCCATCGACAGCTGGACAGGTAAGGAAAGTGGACATCATCAAAACAGAAGCCAGACGCATCCCATACCATGGTTTCGCTTACATTAGAAGCCTACTCCGGACTAAGCACTTGCTTAGGTAAGTGCAGGGGCCAGGGTTCGATCCCTGGCCCCACCTGCTGCGCTGGCCCTGCCCCTGGGCACGCTGAGCTGGTGAGGGGGTCCAGTGTGTGGCGCGCACCTGTAACCCCAGCACTAGGAAGGCAGAAAACGAGGATCATGATGAATGCGAGCTGTATAGTGAGACCCAGCGTGCGCGTGCACACACACACACACACACCAAAAAGCCTACAATATGCAATATGGACTAATGAGGTAAAGCAGAGATCCTGGGAAAGTAGCAGGCTGATGGGTGGGGTGGGGGCGGGGATCAGGAACGGGGAGCCCGGGGGATCTCCATGTGTTACGTGCATGTGCAAGCACACCAGGCCATCCCGTGGCACGGACAGGTCAAGACCACCGTTGTCCTCACACCACCGCAGGCCCCTCGTGGGCTGTGGTCCAGGGACACGTGACGGCCACAGGCGTGGCGCTCACGGCTTCCTGTCTGCGTAGCTTTGGGGGTCAGCCCTCTTGTGAGCTGTGCAGCAGCCTCTGCTGTGGACCCTGTCGCTTCAGAGGGGACAGGGACCGCAGCATCACACACACTGCCCAGTGAATGGTTCCAGTTCAGAGGCTGCCATTCAGGGTGACGTCCCTCAAGTGTCTGTCCTCACCCCATCAGGCAGGGTCTGTCCTTCTGGTGACCCGTGTGCACAAAGCTGGGCTCTCTCTGTGGGCCATGCCCAGATTGTCATTACTGTGATGCCACACGAGGGGCAGGAGCGGTGCTGGTCACCAGGGGCACTGGGGTGGCAGCCGGGTCAGGTCTACTGCCCTGCTCCACCCTGCGGCCATGCTGTCTTCTATCCCCTCCTGTGTCCCTGGCCCAGGCCCAGGCGGCCTGGCTACACAAGGGACAGGCAGGGCCTGGGCCACCACCTGGCTGGGTGCCGAGGCTCCAGGGGAGGTGTGGCGCGCAGAGCCAGTGTCTGCGTGGGGCGGTGCCCTTGCTGTGTATTTCTGCACAGTCGTGGGCAACAAATAGCTCGTGGACCTGAGCAGGCATGGAGTGGAACAGCTCCTCGCTGCGTCCCTCTGCTGGCTGGACCCCTCCACCCCCACCCCTACCCACTGTGTCCCGATATGGCTCTGCCAGACCTGACGCTACAGAGGCCCTTCTCCTCTACCTGGAAGACATGGCTGTCGCTTCTTCGTGGTGGCTGTGGCCTCCACACTCCCACAAGGCGGTGACAGGCCCTCATCACTCACAACGGCCCTAATTACATCAGTTCCTGGCCGTTAACCCCATCTGCCTAAAGTGCTGAATATAATACAGCTGGTTTGGGAAATCTCTTAGGGCTGATCTGGCTAACCATCTACTGCAGCCAGGCCAAAAGAGTGAGGAGAAATGGTGTTAATTGGCAAGAAATGATAGTTGTGGACCTCTTGTGGCTATCAGAACAAACGAGATTGACCCCGAAGAAAGCTGCAGTGAAATCTGGGATCAGGGCCTTTCGAGAGACCAGAGACCCAAGCTGCCCAGAGGAAGAGCACGAGGGCAGCTTCCCAGGTGGTGGCTCCAGGATGCCAGCCGGGGGGAGCCGTGGGGCAGCTGTCACCGTGGCTCGGCCCAGAGTGTGTGGGTCATGCACACTGCGGAGCTAGTGTGAAGGGGCAGGCCAACTTGGTCCCTGGAGGGGATTCCCTGTGTCATGTGTGGGGTGGCAGTGGACCACATGGGCCAGCCGGGTGGGGCGGGGCCAGCCGCCGGCCATGAGCTGGCCACTGTACCTGCAGCAGCAGGAAGCGGTCACAGTGCTGAGTGCAGGGCACATTACCACGCTCGTGGCCCTGGTGCCAGGGTCCCCGGCGAGCATGGCACAGCATGGGGGTCCTAGGTCTCCGCTACAGGAGGCGGGTGGAAGGCCCACAGTGCTGGTGAGTGCGCTGGCTACCACCACCAAGGACCCTGTGGATCCTGGCACAATTCCCAGGCCACAAAGGACATCGGGACCCATGGGGCTGGGTTTCCTCTGGGCCTGGGATGCGGCCTGGGTGGAAACCAAAAGACAGACAAGAAGGCACGGTGAGGAAAGTGAGGCCCTGCAGGACCATGGACCAGATGAAGCGGACTCGGGCTGTGCGCTAAGGGCCAGGCCCTGGGTGGGGGCTGGGCAGATGGGAGCTACAGTGCGAAGACCTAGGGAACAGGGACCACCATGGAGGGCCACATGGACAGACTGTTGACAGATGGGCTTTGTGCACCGGCAGCTACCCCAGCCAGGCAACCTGTCCCCTGCCACCATCCCCAGGCCTCTGCCTCCTCAGTGGAGGCTGTGTCCTGTGGACCAGGAGCCACACAAGCTGAGCACAGGCTACAGGTCGGGGACAGGAAGATGTGAGGACACGGGACCCTGAGACTGCCCTCAGGACTGAGAGACACAGGCGCTGAGAGGAGCTGGCGCTGAGAGGAGTGGGCTGACAGCTCACGGAACCCGAGCATGGTGGTGGCCAATACCAGAGCCAGGCGGCAACTGGGTGATGGTCAGGTATCACGAGGATGGTGGAGCTGTGGTTGGGGCCGCCTTCTAGTGCACGGCGAGATGTCCCCTCAGAGCCATGTCCTCACCTCCTTGGACCCCTGCTCCAGCCTGGAGTCAGCTGTCACCCCCCACTGGGAACTTGGAATCTAAGGAGGGAAGGTACCATGGGCCGGGGACCCCACACATCCATCCCCTTCCCAAGGTACCCTGCTGGCCTTGGAGTGGGGGCAGGAGAGGCCAAGGTGGCCGGCCTGGCTTGCAAGGTGGACCCATACCCCAAGCCTAGTGGCCTGGGCCTCCCCATGCTGATGCCAGTGAACAGGAAGGCTGAGTGGCAGCTGAGCCCAGAGCCCTCCTGCACGCCCAGCCACTGGAGCCTGTAGCATGCGCTGGCTTGGTTCTCTTTGGCCCTGACCCGTGCACCACCTGTCACCTCACACTTCTGGACTCTACTGGCCACTGGGGCACTGATGTCCCTTCACATGGGAAAGGAAGCAGCGTGCTATGGTGGCTATGACTGAAGCTGTCAGGTGCCAGAGAGTCAAATTAAGGCTGGTGGGGGATTCCGGGGGTGGCAAATCTCCACGGGGCTGCTGTTTCGGTCCAGGGGCTCAGTCGCGTATTGACTAAGGTTGCATTTTAGTAATTAGACAATGCACGCTCGGTGCTGGATGGGACCCGGTCTGGGGGCACTCTTGGTGACAGTAATGAGAGAGGTCCACTCTGGAAGGGACCAGTGAAAGGTGGTGGCTGGAGGGCAGTGCAGGGCTCCATACCTCAGGAAACAGCTAACCTTGGGATACAATTAGTGTGTGCTCCTGGGACCCCTAGGAGCCTGGCCGCTCCTCTGTAATGGATGTGGACAGGCTGAGCTGGCCTCCTAAGGCCTCCATCCTCTTCCTTGGAGAGTGGGGAGTGTGGCTAACAGGGTCTGGGGCTCTGAGCCCAGAGGAGCGGTGACCACAACCCTGGACACATGCGTGGGGACACTGTGGCTTTGGCATGGCCAGGTGTCCAGGCCGAGTACGGCAGGGCAGGGGACACAGGAGAACACTGCCACAGAGCTGAGACCCTGAGCACCAAGACCTGCAGGCGGTTCCAGGAACAGGCCACCATGGTGTCCCTCAACTGTCCTTTCATAAAACCCTAGAGACAAAGATGGGCTCAGCTGGCTCTGAGCACCAGGCACTGAAGGCCTGGACTGCCACGTGGCCATTCTGTATACAAGGGAGGCGGAGAGCGGGCGACTGGGGCCTGGGGCTGCACCCAGCACCCGTGCTATGCAGGGCAGCTGGAGCTGCAGTCTCCACAGCTGTGCCAATCACCAGACACAGGCTGAGAGCAGGACTGGACAGCAGGACAGTGTGAATGACACGCAACACGTAAAGGGGGAAATCATGAAAAATAAATGATGTGCACCATGTGCAGGCAGCAGGGCTGTCTCCGCATTCTTCTGTAGAACTACCTTTGTATCTCCAACTGTCCACCTGTTCATAGCTGGCCTTGCCACTTCCTGTAACGTAACAGTTCACGCTCGGGGCTGTAGCGCAGGGGGAGGAAAAGCCCAGACTCCGCACCTCGCCCACCCTGCTCTGCGGAGTCCCCCGAGTCTGCAAGTGCAGCAAAGACCCTGCTGGCCAGCTCACCTGGGCGTGAGCACTGTGGAGCGACTGTCCGCCATGCGGATGAACCACACATATGATGGTGCAGCTGACACACGTGCCCCCGCAGCATAGCCACAGGCCAGGTCGGTGCCAAAACTACACAGGAGATCATCACTCGAGGAGACTGCGACCTGAAATGCAGGCCACAGACACCCTGCTTCCAAGGGGCCCCAGGCCAGGGTCCTAGGGAGGACACAAGCCCGAGTCGGAGAGGGTCACAGGCTAGCATAGTTGGAGAGTCCCCCATGCTGTCCACACCAGCTGTAGAACACTGTTCCTGGGAGCTGAGCCACAGAGACAAAGCGCTGGGCCCTTTCCTCCCAAATCTCTTCTTAGTTTTGCTATTTATCTCTGAGTACAAAGAAATAAGGAAGGGGCCGGGGAGATGGCTCAGCTGCATAAGTGCCTCCCTGGCAAGCATAAGGTCCTGAGTTCAATGCCCGGTACCATAAAAAAAGAAAGAAAGAAAGAAAAGAAATAAGGGCGTCACCAATGTCTTAAGTTCAACCTCATTTTACACAGGAGGGTTGGCAGCACGAGGGATGCGTTTCTAAGGAGGATAGTGGAGACCCTGCGTGCCGCCATTGCAGTTCAGACCTCATGAAGTGACAGCGTCTGAGAAGAGAGACATCTCTTCTGTGCGTTCATTTCTGTATTAAAACCACGGGCAAAATTACTGCGAATGCACAGTTCACACAGGCTGGCCCAGCACTCTCTTCTAAATTTGTTTTTTGCCTCGTTGGTACAGGGCGGTAAAATGGAGTTTTCTGTACCCTTTATGTCTTCTAAAAAAAAAAATATTTTTTTCATATTTTAGGGAAGGGTCTACAGGGTACTCAGGGTCTCATTACTAGGTCGGACTCGTAGTGACCCCCCTGTTAACAGCCTCCCAAGAGCTGGGATTACAGGTGTGCGCCACCATGCCCGGTCTCAATCACCACCTAGCGCGCCCCGGGGGCAGGGCTGGCATGGCAGGCCGGGGACCGAACCCCTGCACCAAAAAACCTATTCTTTAACACCTTTTAAAATTTTTCCAAAATTATTTATTTACTTAGTCCAGGGTCTTACTGTGCAGCTCAGACTCTCCTCCTGTCTCGGCCTCCCTGGCGCTGGGATTACAGAGGCGCGCCACCACACCTGATGTTGGTGGCCGGCTCCACACAGCATGTGGTGCCGGGGATCACACCTGGGTCCTTGAGATTGCCAGACAGGCACTTAGACCCCGCGCTAGCTCCCTGGCACACCTGTTTTTAACAGCTGTATTGCAGGTTAGCTGGCTTGCACTAAGCTATACCATTGGAATCGCATCGTCTGCTAAGGGTGGACATGGGCAAGTCACACCCAGAGACACCCTGCTGTCTTCCTTTGCCCACCCAGCCCGCTGCACAAGCTCCATGCAAACACAGCCATCTCTGCTGGTCCTGTCACACACGTGACTGCCCTGGGAGGCGCTGGTGTGAGTGCAGACCCAGAATCCAGCGGCCCCTCCCTGTTAGGGCAGAGCCCTCCTTCCTCTGGGGACCTGTTCCGGCCAAGCTGCCAAAACCCCTCCTGGCTCAGGTGGAGGCCAAGAGGCGGCGGCTGGGGAATTTCTGATGCCCTGTCTTACTGCAGGGCGGCTCTTCTTCTGCCTGCAGGTTCCCTGGACGCAGGTCTGCCGCCCTTAGGTCCTTCACCTTCACACACTGAAAGACGCCTTTCCACTTTGAGACCTTTAATTTTGAAAGGCTTTTCTTTTCTGGTTCTGGGCTCCTGGCTTGTCCATTCTGTGCAGGTGTGCTTGTTTGTTTATGCGAAGGTGTTCCTGGGGCTGGGGAGATAGTCCAGGGGGTTAAGTACCTGCTTGGCAAGCGCACATACCAGAGTTCTGTTCCCAGCCTGGTACTGCGTGCCGTGCTGGGCCCACCACGCCAGCCACCAAAACCAGGCCTGGTGGCACAGGCCTGTAATCCCAGCGTTGGGGAGGCTGAGGCAGGAGGATCACTACGAGTCCAAGCTTCATAGTGAGACCCAGGACCAGAGAGAGGAGAGAGAGGAGAAAGAGGAGA
>NW_004524702.1:1075373-1078965 GCF_000260255.1 Octodon degus
GAGAGAGAGAGAGAGAGAGAGAGAGAGAGAGAGAGAGAGAGAGAGAGGTTTTCTGGTCTATAAAGCTTTAGTTCCTTCCTCATATTTTAAAGATTTTCACTTCGCGCTCTTGAGCAGTGTCCCTGTTCTGCGCCTCAGTGGCGCTTCCTTCCTACTTCCTGTGCTTAGGCTCACGGAGCCACTCGCTCAGCTGTGAGTTTAGAGTGCTCATCAAATTTAGAAAAGTTCCAAGCACCTTCTTCAAACGTGTTGCTGTTCTCCCCTCACTCTACCTCGGGAACTATCACTCACATATTCAGCCGTCAGAGTTATAAACCGCCATCTCTGTTTTCTAAAAATAATTCTGTGTTTCATTCTGAGCACTTCACATTCAAGTTCATTTTTGGGGGTTTTGTTTTGTTTTTCCTTTCCATATTTTCTGCAGGGTCTATGGGGTGTTCAGGGTCTCACTACATAGATCGGACTCCTTTTTACAGCCTCCTGAGTGCTGGGATTACAGGCACATGCTATCACAGCCAGTCTTTAAACATTTTTTGCGATGCCGGGGATTGAACTCAGGCCCTTGCATGCTTCTTCTGCTGAGCTATCTCCCCAGCCTCATCACAGCCAGTCTTCATCGCCATCTCAGCATGCCCTGGGGGCGGGGCCAGCACTGTACCACCAGGATCGAGACCACCCCCACTCCCATCCCCGCCCCTGCGCTCTGCCTAAGCAGCCGCTTTAATCCGCTGAGCTGTTTGGCATGCCCTATACTCAGGTTCAAACCCACCCACTTGCTGCTGCTGTCTGCCTATTGCTTTTCATCTCAGACACTGAGGCCTCCAGCTCTAGGCCCCCTCTGCAGCTGCTGTGTCCCAGGTCTCTAAGTTCTGAGATACAAAGTTACAGCTTTCACACCCCAGCCAGCTGGCCTAGCACCTGGTCTGGCCTGGCTGGTCTTGCAGGTGTTTGTCCTCCAAGGGCCTTGATCGCTGTCTCCAGCTGTGGGGACTGACCGTGTTGGGCGCACAGCGTGGCCAAGTACTCCCTGGGCGCCCCTCGCCGCTCCCCAAGGCTCGCCTGCAGGGTGGCTCCCGGACTTCAGCTCTTGGCCTCCGTGCACCCTCAGCTCTGTCCCTCTGAGTGGGGGTCCTGCTGCACCCTGCTGCAGCTCTGCAAGCCCTCAAGGCATCCAGTTGGGGCGATCAGTCCCTCATCTGCCCTCTCATGGTCTGGTGTCCACATTTAGAAGAGCATCATTTTATGTCTTGTCTTCTTTTCTGAATGAGCTGAGCCCCGTTATCCCACCTGGAGTAGGAGCAGAGGTCCTCTGGATTTGTCCTTACTGTCCTCACACGCTGTCTCTCCTCTGCGGCTGGCTATCTGGGACACTCCCAGCTGCCTGCTTTCCGTGCACCTGTCCGACCACAGCACGTTCAAGGCCGCTCAGCAGCACAGCCCGCAGTGGACAGCAATCCAGGCACAGGGGCGTTGTTCTCCAAGAAGCAAACATTAACTTTCTGAAAAGGCCTGGAGTCTGACTCATGGATTTAAAGATGGGTGGCAACTACAGAGCCCTGAATTCTGCTGCTCAGAAGAACATTTTGGCACAGGAGCAGCCGTGTTCATTGCAGGTCTCGGCCTAGAACCCAGGGCTCAGCTGCACTGAGCTGGAGCACAGTGCTGGGGAACTTGGTGGCTGGTCATGGGGATCGTGACAGCTCCAGCACCCAGCGCGGCCGCTAGCCCCCTGAGGGGCCGTTCTGACGGGAGACCGCCCCGTCTTTGCGCCGCTGTGCAGCTGTGTCACAGGGACTGGTGTACCTGTAGCAGTGTCCTGGCTCCCGCCCCTGGTGGCCCGGAGCCCCCGCCCTTGATCCCATGCAGGGAAGCCTGGGCACCGGCCCAATGCTGGCCCCGAGCTCACGGCAGCAGGGCCAGATGGAGTGGACGGCTCGACTCATGCCTGGACTCCTCACTGCTGTGGTGCCTGGCCAACGCCGGGGCAGAAGCGCCATTATTTCCTATGAAGAATGTAAAGACAGTGACAGACGAGAGCTCCTGGAGTGTGACCGGTGCCTGGACCTGGGGGTCACCTAGGTCAGGACCCCTTACTACAGAGAAGCCCCTGCTTCCCTTTTGGCCTCCTGCCAAATCAGAGACAACCTGCTTGCTGCCAGGAACAGTGTGGTGGCACGTTGTTCAGGGCCACACCAAAGCGTTGGTATGGATTTTGCTTTTGAAAGTATTTGTCTGATTTGCCCTGATATTTAGGTGATTTTGAGGCAAACCATTAAGTACACAGAAACAAAACAGTAGATCAAAAGATCAAACTTAAAAAGAATGCCTACGAGATCAAAGCCTCTGCTTGTCCTTTCTTGCTGCAGGAGTGTCTAGCACAGGGAGAAAACATTTCTTTAAAGAAATACCCTTTTCAAAGAAAGATCAGAATCCAGCTCTTAAAGGATAGCCACGGGGTAAGGAGACGAAGAGGGCGGCAGCTGAGCCAGCTATGCAGCCGGGCCCAGGGCGGGAGAGGGATGCTCCTGAGGGACCCTGCCCCCGCTGCTGGGGCGCCAGTGCCCACAGGCCGTGCGGCCCTACCTGCCCCCACTAGCACGGCCCTAGGCAGAGCAGGAGTCGGAGCTATGCTCCTACCAGATGACAACAGAATAGGGGACACACAAAGCTACTGCTGCCCCCAGAGGCCTGAGGTACCCAGCAGCTGAGACGGGACTCTGAGTGGTGGGCACCTAGCCCATATGAACCCGGGACTGCACTCTGGACGGGGCAAGGCTATGGGCTGGCAGCCCGTAGAAGGGTCCTCTTCTCAGCCCTCCGCGCTCCCTCCAGGTCTAACTGCGCTTTCAGTTCACCGTCCAGGGCAAAACCCCAGCCCTGTAGCACCTCCCAGCCCAGACAGGAGCTCAGTCAGAGCACAACAGCTGGTAGAAGAAGAAAGCAGAAGAAGCTGACGAAGGCGAAGCCCGGAGCCGAACGGCTCCCTGCTTTCTTTCTTACCAAAGTGGAGGAGAGAAAATTGACCACATAACGTCGAATTCTGCATGGAAACCACGAGTATCACAACGCAAATGCACACTGCCTCGGGAAAACAGTCGCATCACATCACGAAGGTCGGGGCTGGCCCCCACGTGAAGAGCCCTGTGGGTCACGAAGCGTGACCTCAGCCCAAGCGGAATACAAGAAACAGACAACTGACGAAACAGGAAAGGAACCCCCAGCTGGACAGGAACAAGACCTCACTCTATGGCAAAGGCAAAACCACTGGGGACATGGGGAAGTGGGGACAGTGCCTTATGACTGACTACTGTGGGTATAAGGGGACAGTGAGGCCCCGCTTACCTGAAGAACCGCCAATGACAGTTACTCAGGGCGGGCACTTGGGGGCCGGGGACAGGACTGGACAGGGGACTGCCTGCTTTGTGTCCCTTTGGTGACTGCCTGAGGGCTGGCTTCTGCCAGTATCTAGGGCATTAACCTTTAAAGACAAAAAAAAAAAAAAAAAAAAAAAAAAAAAACTAAAAGTTTTCAAATTTGTTGAAAACTAAAAATCAACAAGTCCAACTTGTACTGATTCTCCTGTTTTCAGCTT
>NW_004524702.1:1079065-1089526 GCF_000260255.1 Octodon degus
TTACTCAGGGCGGGCACTTGGGGGCCGGGGACAGGACTGGACAGGGGACTGCCTGCTTTGTGTCCCTTTGGTGACTGCCTGAGGGCTGGCTTCTGTCAGTATCTAGGGCATTAACCCTTAAAGACAAAAAAAAAAAAAAAAAAAAAAAAAAAAAAAAACATGTTTAGTGCAGGGTCTACAGGTCTTACTACGTAGGTCCAACTTGTACTGATTCTCCTGTTTTCAGCTTCCCAAGCACCTGCAATTAAGGTGCGTGCCACCACGCCCAGTCTCAGTTGCCCCGGGAGCAGGGGCGGGGCCAGCACAGCAGGCTGGGGATGGAACCCCAGTCCCTGTATCTACCGAAGCAGGCGCTTTAATCCGCTAAGCTATCTGGCCAGCACTGTGGCACTAACTCTCCTCTGAATCTCCTCCTGCAGGGCTGTGCCTGGCCAAGATGAAGGCTCTGAGGGTACGTAATACCCTCAGAGAGTTGGGGTGCCGATGGGGTCCAAGGCCTCAGTGCAGTGCCTCCCGGAACCCGCCCACCCATCCCTGGAGATGGACCTTGCTCTCGTGAGGGGTGCACAGCCACAAACCCATGCAGAAGCAGGAGAAGGGCAGGAGGCAGGAGGCTGAGGTTGGACAACCACGGAACACAGCAGCCAGTCTGGCCCCTGGCCCCGCGGAGGCAGCTGCAAGGCACTTGGCGAAGGTGGAGGCCTTCTGCACCCCAGCTGGGCCGGGCCAGGCTGGGGAGCAGGGTGCTTCCCTCCGCTGGCTCCCAGTCTGCACTGACGCCGAGGCCTCTGCTCTGGGCCTTCCTGTGGCCCTTGTCTCGGCCAAGCCTATTTCACCTGGCCGCGTCCTGTCCAGAAGAGAGCAGAGGACAAGGGGGCACTCCCAGCCCTGTGTCCTCGAGCCCTGGGGGAATGGGCATGGGGCGAGGAGGGGCAGGGAGAGCCGGACCAGGGCAAGCGAGGCTGCTGCCCACGGCACGAAGGGAAGAGCTGGGGGCGTTTTTCTTCTACAAGCAGGAAGAAACGTGTTAACTGTGTGCAGGAATTCAGGCAGGACTGCGTGGCAGGGGCAGGCTGCAAGTTCCCGCTGGCTCGAGAACTGAAGCGACGGGGCAAGAAGGAACAGCACCACTGCCTCTGGATCCTGCCCTGGCTGCGGTGTTGCTGCGAGGAAGGTGATGCTTATCTTCCTATTGCTCTTCCTCGGTCCAGGCCCAGAATTCAGATCAAATGGGGGGAATGTGGCTGTGCAGCTTCTCTGGGCAGAGAGCAGGACTGGCGCTTTGAGGCTGAGGAAGCTCCCTGCCTTCACACCGAGGGCTCGGTGCTCCAAGGGTTCCCACCTGCCCCGTGGTGCTGTCGCAGAGCACGTGAAACCCCAGGATTTAC
Source organism: Octodon degus (assembly GCF_000260255.1). Taxonomy (NCBI): domain Eukaryota; kingdom Metazoa; phylum Chordata; class Mammalia; order Rodentia; family Octodontidae; genus Octodon; species Octodon degus. The sequence goes on from NW_004524702.1 coordinate 1,080,454, forward strand.
CAGGGATGGAGGCTCGGGTCTCACCGCTCCAGAGCAGAAGCCTTCCGATTCATCCTCCCACGGTGGGAGGGGGAGGAAGTGGAGGGAGGGCAGGGAGAGGGGCAAGCCTCAGATGTCCTTTTTCAGAGGCCTGCTCTGTCAGGACAGCGTGACAGCGTCAACCCTGAAGAAGCAGGGGCCTTCCAGCCTGGCCGCCACTCCACACTGTGCGCTGCCCTGGGACCCCGACTTGGATGTCTGCCCACAAGGCCGAGTGCCTGCACTTCCGGCAGGCGTACGGTCCTGTGACCGTCCCTGCCTCACGTTCCCCAGGACGGCCCAGCACGGTCATCTTGGCCAGTGCTACATGGAGCCGAGGGTCAGGTTGGTCACAGATGTTTGCTCCAGCAGGGTGATGAGGGGGATCTGTGAGGACAGGGGCGATGGCCTGGCCCCTTGAGCCTGTGGCGATACAATCTGATAGGGCCTGGTGTGAAAAGAGCTGAGGAGGACACCGACTGCTTTGAGGTCATGAGAGCATCCCTGAAATCACTTGAGTCCCGTTACTCTCTGCATGTAGTTTTGTGGAAAAACTCAACCTTGAGTAGTTTCCCAAATGGGGCGCAGCAGGACACACACGGCGGTGTTCATCTCTGTGGCTGTCACGTCCTCAGAGAGCACAGGGCCCGAGTGTCAGCCCGGCCACTCTGTCGCTCACACACCTCCTGGGAAGAGGGAAGGAGGCTCCAGCCCTGTGTGCTTCGTGTCTGCCTGTCCCTGCAAAGCCTCTTGCAGTCATGGGGCGAGCTTTTTGCAGGCAGCTGAATTTATAGTTTGTGACTGGCTCACTATCTAGTGCTAGGATTCTAGGTATGGCGGCTCCGCCTGCCCTAGGGTGGGTACCTGCACACAGTGCAAGGGACAGAAAGCGTCCTTTCCGTCTCTCCCCCTCCCCTTTTTGCTGTCTTCCGCTGCCATGAGCTGTTGCCCTCTGCCATGTGCCGCCCTGCCTTGGAGCCAGCAAGTATGGACTGAAACCCCCACAAACTGTGAGCTAAATCAGCCTTTCCTTCTGTCATTTGGCTGTCAGGTGTTTTGTCCCAGCAACGAGAGAAAAGTAAGACAAGCTAGCTCTAGACTCCCCTGCTCGGCGCCTCCCAGGCAGGACACACCTGACCTGGCTTAGGGGACCCACACAAGCTGCTGGGCCTGGGGAATCTCTATGGCCAGCAGGCCTTGGAAACCCCTGAGGCCATGTTTCAGTGGGACATCTGGAGCTGCTGCAAACAGCTGCTGCATCCAAGAAAGCAGCTGGCGTGAGAGGGGGAGACTGAGAAAGGGGCCCGGTGGGAGGGGCCTCCTGCACTCTGGACTCTGCTAGAAGACGCAGCCATAACTCATAGTGGACAGGCGGCACTGAGCGAGCTTCCTGCCTGGGCTTGTCTGGTGGCTGTAGCCTTCGGGAAGACTGCTCCACGAATGCATTCTTCCTGTGGCCAAGGTCCCCAGCTAGTCAAGAGATGCTGTGGTAGGCAGGGATGGGAACCCGTGTCCAGGCCACAGCAAGGCGCGACAAGCCCTGCCCCCACTCCCAACTGTGAGACCCGGGCTCTAAGCGCGCTGCCGGCGGGCTGAAGCTGCCCACGGCTGAGCCGCCGCCTCCCCGCTCCTCGGCAGCGCTCTCCCTACACGTCCAATTCTTTAGCTCACCTGGAGCAGGGCCTTGGCCTGCTGCTGCTCCTGCACGGCGACCGTAAACCACACACCTCCAGGCTAGGCAGGCAGGCTGCCTTTCGGTGACGCAGAACGCTTGAGCGGCGGCTGCGACTCATGCTGTCTGTGTCCGGGCACAAGCAGGGGACGAGCTCACCGTGCTCAGCATACCCTAGCATGCTCAAGTGCTCAGCATAACCCCAGCACACTCAATCTGATTTCTGGAGCCAGCACTACTGACAGCAAGCACAAATGCTGTCACAGGATCCCCAAGGACACTTAGCTTATTGAAAACACCCATAAAGCACAGGCAAGGGTGACAGCGTTCTGGTGCCTAGACACACTCAATGCTGGCAGAGGTGGAAGCTGAGGTGACCTTTTGCAGTGACAGGATCCCAGTGGGGGTCCTGGGCGTCCACAAAATCTCACACTGATAGAAAAGCCAGGGCAATTGCGGTGTCCAACTTCTCCCACCAGACGGGAGCCCAGAGCCCAGGACACGAAGGGACACGGAGGGACCCCGGAGGGGCCTCTGGCTGTACCTGAGCCTGGGCTTGGCTCTGCAGCTTCCGTAGCTGGCAGCAGGCCTGCTACGTGCCTGTTACACAGCTACCGGGAATGACAAGGATGCTGGTGAGGCTCCCTCAAGACTGGCCACGCTCCGGGCGCTCACGCACGCGCCCTCCTGCCACACGTGGCTGCAGGAGGTGCCATCACTGCCAAGAGGCAACTGTGGAGAGCTGAGTGGCGTTGCTGTTTCCACCTGGCTGTAAAGAGGGCATGTGAGCCCTCGGGGTCTGCTTTCAAAGCTCCTGATCTCACTTCTCAGGCTACGATGCAGGCTCTGGTCAGCTTCAAGTGACTTCTGTGTCCCCTGAGCCCTTCCTAGACCTGCGGTGGTTTAGTGAATCGCGTACTTATACTAGGGTGGGGTTCAAGGAATCCCAAGTACCTGAGTTCTCCGGCTGGGCACCAAGTGACAGGGAGATGACATTATCAAGCACACCTCAGAGCTGCCAGAACGACTCTGACGGCTGCAGGTCCCTGTGGAAAGGACCGCACTCCATCCGTGTGTGCTGGGCCTCACCTCATCTCCACCCCCACCTGGTAGGTGGGCCCTGGAAGCTGCAGCTCCCAGCCTGTCTGCCAGCAGGCCCCACAGCAGACCCCGCTGGAGAGGCTCCCCCAGCGCTCTTGGAAGGCCAGCAAAGCACAGCTGTCGTTAGGGGGATAATTAAGCACAGGCAGTGGCCTGGTGTCTTAGTTTCTCATCACTGAAGAGACACCCAGAACGCACGCCTTCCACAGAGGTTGACCTCGGCTCGAAGCCCTGATCTAGCTGGCTGGCTGCATGGCAGGAAGGCCGGCGGGGGGAGGGGGGAGTGCCCACTTCCCAGGGGCCAGGAAGTGAGTGTGAGGGAGGAGGTGGGAGGGAGCAGCCCTTCCACGTCACGACCCCCCTGCAGCCGCATAATTCTTCACGCTGCCTGCCTGCCTCCGAGGGTACCCAGCTCTGAGCCCTAACACTGGGAATCTGCAGATGGGGGCTGTGCTTGCTAGTGGCTTCAAGGCCTCTGCCTGAAACTTCAGTGGCCCAGGCAGCTGGAAATTTCTGAGGGTCCCCGTGGTCTCTGCAGGTCTCGACTCCCTGAACCCTCAGAAGGGCTGGATTTCACCCCTCGGCCCTCCCAGTTCCTGTGCTCAACCCCTCCTGGCTGAACACCTGCTGGGCTGCTGTTTCCTTCTAGATAACTGCTTGGTCCTAGAGGTAGACAGGACAGTGCTTCAGGGAGGACAGATGGAGAGGCAAGCCCAGGGAGAAAGGGGCCAGCAGACTCTGGCATCACAGGGCAGAACACTGCTCGGCAGGGAAAGCAGAGGAGCCTGTCCACACACGCGGGCTCCATTCTGCCTCAGAAACGAGACAGCGTGGGCGGCGACAGGAGCGGAGGCGCTCTGTGTCAACCACATGCAGTGTGTGTGGGGCGCAGACACTGAGTGTGCTGCTGTTATGACTGGTAGGCTCTTCCATATTAATCAGTATTAATCGGAAACTCTACAGATAAATAATGCTGAGAGCAGCACTACTGGGTAAGAGGCAGGGAGTACAGGTAGCTTGCTCCACTGAGAACCCAGCTTTGAGGTAGGACTGTTCCTTGTATTCGGTAAGAAGCCAGGAGGACTCCAGGTCGGGCCCAGGTCCCAGGCCGCAGCCCAGCCCCCACGCAGCGCCCTTCCCACCACCCCCAAAGCTGTGAGCTGTGGTGACGTCATGGGCAGAGGCACTCTAGCCAGAGAATGGGGTGGAACGGCCTTGTGGAGCCAGAGCCGGCCAGTCCCCTCCCAGCACCATGCAACCAGTGCCAGATGGAGCCCGTTATCTTTGGGAACATATGGAAGGTAAACGATGAGTCCTGAACACACTTGGCCTGCAGTGGGAACAGGTGAAGAGTGCACGAAGGCTGGCATCCTAATTGGGTGAAGCCCCTCGAGTAGGACAGTAAGCTAGAGACACAGACAAGGCACAAGTGGAATCCAGCAGCTGACCACACCAGGAAACAGCTCGAAGACTGCCAGGAAAACAGCGATGGGATGGTGAGGAGGAAACAGCACACACCTCCCGCATACACAGACACGCACACACACAGACATGCACGCATACACACCACACACACCCCCACACCTACACCCACGGCTGAGGATGGGGAGGCTGTGGAGTCCGGACGGGCTAAGCCACCCTCACGCTGCGGAGAGGACAGCACTAGCTCACTGTGTCCAAGGCAGCGAAGGACAGAAGGTGTCCCGCTGGCACGACACCAGCTTCCTTAGCACCCACAGGCCGAACGAGACAATCTGCCAAGTTCTCGGTCGCTCTCCAGTCGGCAGCACTGTGCCTTGTGGGTTTACATAGCCACAGGGGCTCTGCATTTACCATTCGCTCCCGATGACGCACATCACAGCCCACGTGCTGTCGCGCACCACGGACCTCAGGCGGCACCTGGCCTACCATGGCAGAGGCGAGGACACTGCTCGGCTTACAGGGCGGACACGCAGAGCAGGAAGCCGCTGCACGCCTTACAGAAGGCAGCCTTCCGGCTTCCTGACGGAGGCTCTACTTGTTTTTCTCTCAGTAAGAGAACGCTGTGATTCAAAGAACAAAAGCGTTACCTTTTCTTAAGATTTTTAAAAAATCAAGTTGAAGGATAATAAATAGTCCTGAATTGGTCAAGCCCTAAAATCAACTCCCCAAAGCTTCAATACTGGGTCATTTTTGTCACTGTCCAGATACTTTTCTATTGTTAAAAAATAAATTATGCAGAATCAGTGCTGCTTGAAAATGTTTCGATCTTCCTGTTTGTAAGATTTTTACCTCGCTGCAGAAATGTGCAGCGTCACGTGTTGCTGCTTCACAGCAATGCTCCCAGGCAGACAGGAGCGTGCCGGCCGCAGGGAGGTGAGGGACTGCCACACCCGGGGGGCCCTCAGACTGCAGCAGATCTCAGGGGAGACACGGGTGTCCAAGAATCCGGGCGCCCGGGATGGGGCCAGCAGGTCGGGCACCAAGACCCACCTGCAGGGCACGCCCTGGAGGCATCCTGCCCTGGGTGAGCACCGGACTCGGAGCCCCTGGGGTCACTCCAGGGTCATGGGGCTCGGGGCTCCCGGGGCTGAGTTAAAATGAGCAAGACAGAGCCGGGGTGGGACCTGGGCCAACGTGGCTGCCAGCCCCATGCCTGACCCACTCTGCGGACAGGCCACTACACCGCCTCCCTCCCTGGGGAGCCTACGTCCCGTCTGGCCAGAGGACTATGCAGGCGTGACACAGCACCGCTGCCACAGCTGCCACAAGAAACCCCGACAGGCCCACTCCCTCCGTGTTCTCGTCCAGCTCAGCCTGCAAGAACTAGAGGCCATGGGCGCAGAACTGGCCCCCATCCACACCGGTCCCTGGAGACTTGCCCAGCGGAGATCGGTGGCTTCCCAGGCGGGAGAGCTAGGAGTGCAGAGCCCGAAGGCCCGCTGCGTGGCTGAGCTGCGGCACCACTGTGGGGCTCCAGTGTAAGCCCAGCTCTGGGGCAGTCAGCGATGAAGCTGGGGTGAGAAGACCGGCCACTCCAGGCTCCTCTGTGGAGGAGCCCACGTTCCGGACCCACCCACGTCTGTTGCTGTGCATGCACTGGCCACAGCCTGCCTGTGTTCCCACACTGCTCACCTGTATCTGTTACGGCAAAGCTACAACAGAGGAGTGCGCAATAACTCACCTCCCACACCCAGCTGCTTATACCTTCTGGAAGTTACAGAGGCCGCGCCGGGACCGCAGTCCATGTGCGGAGTGCTTGCTACAGGAGGCAGAACCACCCGGTCGGGCTGTGGCTGGGCCGCCAGAACCTTCTACACGGGCTGAACCGGTTCTCACGGATACCAGCAGGGCAGGGCACTGGGCTCATTACATGTTCTTTGTTTGGCACCAGATTTATTTTCAGGAGGCAAGAATTCAGTAGATGAAAAACATAAATGAGAGCTTTGGTTGCATTTCAGTGAGTGGACAAAAAACGTGAAGCCAGAGTGGGGCTGCCCTGTACCCCGGAAGGTGCGGTTGGCACGCAGCTTCGGAAGATAGAATGAAAGAAGTGCTGGGTGCTCGGGGAGCTGCTCCTGAGAAGCACGGCGGCTCTCAGTGAGCAAATGCGTGTGCGGCATGCTACTTCTGTGCAACAGGCATCGGAGGAGGCGCGCCCTTGGCCACAGGGCAGCTCCAAGACCATGTGCAGCCGCCCTTGCGTGCTTGCGCTGCAGGCCGCCACAGAATCCCACTGGAGGCTGACAATAACTTGACAACTCCAGCATTTTGTGGTAAGTTTCCCTGACGACTGCATTAGAATTACTCTGTGGGGCCACACACCTCCCAAGCAGGATGGCCGCGCCTGACGGGCTTTCTCTTTGGGTCCAGCACAGCACCTGCGGTGGCCCCTTGGGCTCTCTGCACAGCCTGGCGAGATCAGCACCCTTCACAGTGCTTGCAGTGGTGGTCCCGGCAAGAGGACAGCTGCAGGGATCTGTGGCCCACAGCGGTTCCTGCCCTGACATCTGCCAATGAGCCGGTGATCTGTTCTCATTTACAATTAAGTCCTGATCATGTCACAGGCAGTGGTGGGGACTGAAGCCACAACCCGGGTGCAGGCAGCTCCACACTAGGGGTGTAGCAGGACTCGGCCTGTGAGGGTGGGGAGGCTGCGATGCCCAGCCATAGAGCGAGGCGGCTTTGTGATTTCGGAGTCATTCACTGCCCAGGGAGGACCTGCCCGGCACCACCCACTCGCTGCCTTCATAGCTGAGGCTGAGAGCTGCGTGACATACGCAGAGCGGTATGCCACAGGACGGGGCCCTGGGCGCGGAGAAGATCATACCATGAGAGTTCCACTCTTCGCCAGCTATCACTTCATGTCATTTTTAAATAAAGTTCTATTAAATATTTTAAGATTAGGAGAAATGTGCATTGCCGTACGATGATGGTGCACAGAGCAGCTCTCCTGCAGGGCCCCAGATGCCCCATTAGCTGTCAGACACCACGGATGGACGGCACCAGCAGTGCTGACGGGCTCCATGTCCACGTCCCACGGACAGGCTCTCACACCAGTCCTAATCTAACTTCCAGCCAGGCCGTAGCTTGCGCACTGGCGGACAGCTGAGCATTATTTTCCATAGAAACAGGCTTTCTGCTGTGCTGAGTTAGTGCAGCTACGCTGGGGTGCACTTACAGCCTCTTCATCTTAAACATCGATCACTGCAAATGATGAAACAGGAAGACAGCCAAGGGACTGGACTGCACTTCATGGGCACTGTCAGGCGTGAGCAGGTGCCTCGCAAGCGGGGTGCGACCAGGGCAGGACACAGCTGCGCGGGGTAAACTGGCTGGGGGCCCACAGCAAACGAATGCGTCCCCTCTCTCTAAAAGCTATCTGCTGTGGACTCTGCAGCAAAACTCAGTGTGAGGCTCTAAAATAATCCTGGCCTCGTGATGAACACATACTTTTATAATTTCAGTATACTTACCCTCTTCTATCCACTACCAACACCAAGGGGCAGACCTAGCCACCAAGGGTCAGGGCCCAAACAGGAAGAGGATGCAGAAGGGGACACCGCAGCTGGACGCTGGGTCTGTACTGGGCACCGCGCAGGTGTCAGCCTCAGAGACGACCGCCAGGTGACTGCCAACTTGAAATGTGTGGCTCTTCTCTCAGAGTTTTCCTTAACTCGTTATTGAGTGGGAACAAGAGTGCTTGAATCCGAACTTAATGGAACTGTTCAATGGTTAATAAGCAGGGCTTTCCTGTGGACGCCAGGAATAGGAGACAGGAGGACCCAGCACACGGGACGCCTCCGCTTTGGCTTTTGTACACCTGGCGGCCTCTCGGGACAGCAGAGAGAAGAATGCGTGGCTGGAAACGCGATGTCAGACGTTTCTGCTGGGGACCACGTCTGGGCTCTAGCGAGGTGGCTTTGTGAAGCTCAGCATGTGGAAATGGGCCCCGTGGACAAGGATTTGCAAAGTGCTTGAAATATTTAGAATATTGCTCAGTTGCAGCCCAGGTTTATTTGCTTCCAATTAGTCTTCAAATAGTTTATATTCCACGCTGCAAAGCAATCCTTAAAGTGAACAGATATCTTTTAAATGAAGGGAAATTTTTAAAAGTTCACGATGGGTGTCAGTCGGGCTGCTGTGGATAGTTCTCGACACGCTAGCGGTTTATGCTGGCGATTACGTATCCTCGGCTGTACGAATGCCAAATATCAGATAAACAAGTTCAAATATTCAAACATAAACAACCCATCCCTAACTAATTCAAGGTAGAAGACATAAGGGAATTTTATAACATTACAGAAGAAATGTAAAAACGGAATATACTGAAACAGTTTTTCGCAAGACTGGAAGACAGGACTGTGCATTTAGGACAGAAGGAAAGAGCCAAGACCATATTCACAAGTCACTCACAAGTGACAAGTGCTCACACACAAATGAGCCATTTTAAAAGTCACTGCCATTTTTCAAAAGATCGTAGCCTTTCCTCCGGCAACTGTGGGGTCCTTCCTGACTGACACGCCCCTCCAAGCCACCTGGGAAGAGCAGATTCGCGTACTTCCAAGCGTACTGAAGCGCAGTGAAAGGGCCTTGCGCTGCAGAGCGGACCCTGGGCCTTCTGGCCAGCTCCTGAGTGGCAGAGACGGAGTAGAGCTAGAGGGGCCCTAGCGCCTCGCACTTCTGGCCCAACCACAGTGCGGACTCCCCCGGCTGAAGAACACGAGAACCGCAGTGACAGCAGTTCCGCTCTGTGACTACAGAAGTGTACGCTGCATTCCGTCAGCACGGCAGCACCCACGC
>NW_004524702.1:1090135-1098703 GCF_000260255.1 Octodon degus
TGTCCCACCTGAAGGGGGTCAGCACAGCGTCACCCACGCGTGTCCCACCCGGGGGGTCAGCACGACGGCACCCACGCGTGTCCCACCTGGTGAGGTCGCTGGGGTCTCAGCCTGTCTGTTTCTTCACAGTGAGATACAGCTGCCCACTTGTGGTTCGCAGACTGAGGTCAGTCTGCACATGCGCTGGCCGCATCCTCAAAGCTAAGGGAGCCCCGGGCATGGGACAGTGGTCCTTGTCTCAGTTGCGGGTCTGCATTCCTGCACGGTGATTTCTGCGGGGCTCCCGTCTGAAGCTCAGGGCCACCTGTGGTCACAGGACCCAGGATACGCAGGGAGGGAGGTGAGCTGCGCCTGGCACAATGGCAGCTCACAGAGGTGGCTGGGCCTGATGCTGGCACCCCAAGAGATGCAGCAGAAGCAGGCAGAGGACTCCTCAGAAACATCAGGGTGGGGAGGGCTGCTGCCAAGTGGGCCAGGGGGACCACACTTGGGGCACAAGGACATGGTCCTGAGTGTGAATGGTGCCCGTGGGGAAGGTTCCATGTGTGCTTGAAACACCAGCAGGGTCAGCCAGAACCCGGGTGCACACCCCAGGTGACAAGGGCACTGGCCATGGAGGCTTCAGCGCTTGCAGGTTTCTCTCCCCTGAAGCCGCTGCAGAGGTGGTGCCTACGGACGTCAGCCAGGACCCTGGGACTCACAGAGCGGGGTGTTGGTCACTGTGGAGCAGCACAGCCCCAAGGCCACCAGAGTGACAGAGCTCCCCAGGGCAAGCCCTCATCAGTTCCGCCCTGCCTAGGTGGAGGCGAAAGAGCAGCACAGATGTGAGAAAGGGGACAGGAGGGGACAGGAGGGCACAGGCACCGGCCCGGGGCGGCACCAACAAGGTGGACGCTGCTGGCCTGGCTGCCGGGTGGAGAACGGGGCCACCGTGAGGACCACGGACCCAGGGTGAGGCCTGCAGGGGGACGCAGCCCCGTCAGGTGGCTGCTGCCACCTGAGAATCCTTTGGATTCAATATGTTAACACAGTTCCTGACGACAGAGGTGCAGTGGGAGAGACGCAGTTTCCGACAGAGTAACATGCGGTTGTGTAGACTAAAGCCCCTCAGGCTATAGCGGCCAGCAAGAGCCCAGCCCCGGGAAAGTCCTGGGCTAGCGAGGAGACAAGTGCCGGCCCCTCTGGGCCAACAGAAACTGCTGCCAGGCGTGGATGGCAGCCTCCGAGCCAGGGCTAGGGCTCAGGACAGTGTGCGTGACCCTGGCACGACGAGCAGGGGCATGTGTGCAGCGCAGCCCTGCGCTTGGGGACAGGCAGCGCCACCTCCCACTGGCACGGGCCTGAACACCGGCCACAACTCTCCCTGAGCATCTGTAGCTACGTCTGCAGACGTGACACGTGACTGAGGCAGTACGTGGCCAGAAGAGTACAGAAGAGCGTGAAGACAGGAGTGTTGCTCAGCTGCCAGACTATTCTGGACACTTGCACTCACAGCACAAAGGCAAAAATCATGAGTTGCCCACTGGCTGTGGAGATAGCTCAGCAGTCTACGTGCCTGCCTCGCAAGCGCAAGGACCTGCGCTGGACCCCAGTAGCACACGCTGTGCTGGCCCAGAACTCCAGGCACACTGTTCCGGCCACTGAAACCAGGCGTGGTGGTGCACACCTGTAATCCCAGCGCTGGGGAGGCTGAGACAGGAGGATGACTCTGAGTCTGAGCTGCTTAGTGAGACCCTGTGCCAAATACATACATACAACATGATTTAAAACAAGCTGACCACATGTTACATGGCAACGACTGATGAAACATACAGAACCACAGAGACTAACAGAACAGCTGAGAGATATAGGCAGTAATTTTTGATCTAATTAAAATGGAAAAACCAAAAGTTAATTTGTAATTTTTGGTGAGCTGAAAGGATAGAGAAAAATTTTTATCTCTTATGTACTTTCATTAGAAAAGAAATTTAACATTTAACCAGAAGGATGGAACATTACAAAGAAAAGCAAGGAATCATTATATTCAAAGTGAGGGTGGCGGCTCCATTTAGGAAGAGAGGGCTGTCACGAGGGTACACAGTGTCAGGCAGGCAGCGCCGTTTCTTAGATGGTATCATGGTTACTCAGCTGGATGCAGTGCAGTAATCCTTAAATTATGCAAGTATGTTTAACACATGCTTTTATACAAAAGAAATTTTACAATAAAAGAGTTAAATTAAGAAACAACTGCTGCAGTTTAGAGTGAAAGGTCCCCAAATCCTCATGAGTGTGAAAGCTGGCTGCTCCTGGAGGTGCTGGACTCCTCAGTGGCACAACCACAGACGGCACAGTGGCAGGCAGGCCTGCTGGTGGACGTGGGCCGCTCGGGGTGGCCGGGAGGGTTCCTGCCCTTGGCTCCTCCCAAGCATGCGCGCCGTGCTCCCTTGCCGGCTGCCCGGTGTGAGCAGCTCCCCTCCGCTGTGCTACTTTGCCATGCAGCTGACTGACCACGGCCGATCCCCACCAAACACTGAACCAAAACAGACCTCTCCTCTTTAAACTGAGTGTCAGGTGCTGCGTCCCAGTGATGGGTGACTAAGGCACTGTCTCAGTTACTTTTCACTCATCGCTGAGACAAAATACCCAACACCCAAGATGAGGGAAGGAAAGGCTTGTTTACCTCACAGTTAGCAGAGGCTCCAGTTCACACTCAGCTGGCTCCAAGGCAGAGCGGCACAGGGCAGCAAGCCTCTCCTCCTTCCACGCTGACTGGGAAGGCCAGGGTGTCCCCCAGGAAGCGGAACCAACTTTCCTTCCTTCAGTCTCTTTATATATCCTTCACACACTGAGTCACTCTAGAGTGGGCCTCCACACGCTAGGGAGGGGTGCCGGACTGCACAGTGTTCACGCACCCCTCTTGTACAGGATGAGGATGTGTACAAAGTAAGAACCCTGGCTCTTCGGGTCACTTAATTAAACTTCTCAAGTTGACACAATGTATCAACCACTACAATCCACCCCTTGTCAACTTGGCAACTAGACATACTTCTTTAAACCAGTTTCCAGGTACAAAGACATGCTTATTAACATTTTACAACTTCAACACTATAACATAGGTTTAACTATCATTGAGAATCACTATTAAGTCTATCAACATATGAGAACTAAAACATTCTGCCCCTGGCCCCCTAAAGACTCATGCACATCCCTTTATACAAAAGGCATTTTAGTCCATCTCTAAGAGTTGCCAAAGTCCTAACAGTCTCAACACTGTTAAAAAGTCCAAGTCCTAGGGCCAGCCAAATAGCTCAGTGGGTTAAAGTGCCCGCAAGCAGGCACAGGGGCCAGGGGTTTGATCCCCAGGCCTACCGTGCCAGCCTGCCCCCGTGACATGCTGAGACAGCAACTGAGACTGGACATGGTGGTGTGTGCCTGTAATCTGACCTCTTGGGAGGCTTTAGACAGGTAAAGTCCAATCTGGTAGTGATACCCTGAACACCCTGTAGACCCTTCCCTAAAAAAAAAAAAGTCCAAGTCCCAAGTCTCCCCCAAGATCTAAGGCAAACTCTCAGCTGTGAGCCCCTGTACAAATGAAAAGTTAAACACTTCCAACATTCAAAGGTACAAGATAAACATCATTATTGTAAAAGGCATAAGCAGCAGGATACCAAGCATTGGGACCAAAACAAGTCTAAAATCCCAAAGGGCAGACATTAAGTCTATAGTTCCATGTGGAACATCTGAACCAATCTGTGACAAATTGTGAGCTCCAAGAGCCTCACATGGCTCCACCCCTGCGGCACTTCTGCTGGTAGCTCCCATGGCTTCTCTCTCAGGCCTGCTTTGCTCCCTTTTTGCAGTTTTTCTCAGACAATCCACGTTCTTGGCTTTTCCTAACCTCTGACCAGAATCTTCTATACAGAACAGACGGAGGCGTTCCGGTGCTTCTCTTTCAGACGACCTCTCTGAACCTTTGCTGTCTCCTCCCGTAAGCCACGTCCCAGCAGCTCTTGGGCACCATGGTCAGGTGGCCACAGCCACAGCCCCACAGTGCAGCAGCCACTGCAGACACCCACTGAGCTAAACACACACATGAGAAGGCTAGACCAGGTCAGCAAGGCAAAACAAAACTCCACCGTGGGAAAGCTAAGCGTTACAGAAAAAGACAAAAAGGTTAAAACTGTGGGAAAAGATCTATTAAAGAAAACATAACCAAAGAAATCTGCCATAATTATATCTACTAAAAGATAGACCTTAGGGTGAAATTATCATCATGGATGGAGAAAAATCATTATGTAATATTATGTTTCATCCATCAATTAATAAAAAGTCCTAAACAAAATGCACCTGATAAACTAGCCTCAAACATGTACTAACAAAAAATAAAATATAAAAAAAATTGGAAAATATAGAGATAAAAACTAATGGAACTACAGAAAGAAATATACAGACTCGAGAGTAGACTGATACAAAATTTCAGCATCTGTATGTACGCATGCGTGTTTCAGTCAGTAAAATAACAACGCCCTCGATGTACTGGGCGGTGAGAGCTTCATCGGCCGGCTGGAGAACTCTCTCCCAGCTGTCCACGGAGTGCTCACAAGCAGCGATCACGGACATGGGAGCAGCCCATGCGAGACGTCTCAAAGTTCTCAAAGAATCAGAATCCAGCATAGACCACACACTACGTCCACAGGGCAATTCAACAAGAGATCAGGAGCAACAGCAAAACCACTGAGGCCTTCAAATCCAAAACCACTTGTAAAGGACATGATTCAAAGATAAGATTAAAATAAAAGCTAAAAAGTCAGAACCCAGCAGCCGGACCAAGCGTCTATATCCAAAGCACGGGCTCCAGCACCGTGACCCTAGGAGGGACACCGCTCACGCTAAGTGGTGTAGCCAAGAAGGAGGCTGAAGGCAATGAACTTGGCATGCACGTTCATAAATTAACAGAGAACAGCAGATGCTTTGCAGAGGTCATGCAGGACAGGAAAGAAGCATAGCAGAAAGATGAATCACACGCACGTGCGCACACGTGCTGAGCAAGGCCAGAGGTGGTCTTTGGAGGGGACCAGCGTAGTAGCCGACCCTGGCACGCTGGTTCCACGGAGAAGACACCGACCATGGCGGGGGACGTGGGGGGGGGAAGCGATGCCCAGTGGGCAGGGTGGTGCTCTGTGGCTGACTTGGCCCCTGGGTGCCACTGTTTTGTGGGAAGGAGAGCTCTCTGCAGTGCGGAGGACACAGGAGCAGGCATGGGCTGCGACGGGTGGGAGGCCAGGAGGCGCACGCGGGCACCCACTGAACATCAGCAGGGGTCTCGGGTGCTCCTTTTGCCTATTTCCTGAGGATGTTTTAGCAACATTTGTAAAAAGGACTTCTGGTTTTGCTGATCTCCATTTTTCACTGTTTTCTATTTCATTAATTTCAGCAATTTTTCCTTTGCTTTCTTTACCTTTATTCCGTTGCTTTATAATGAGCTCTTTTAATTGAACATTTAACACGCTTATTTTCAATGTGTGGCTTTTAAAAAGTCATCTATAATCTAAAACTTCAGCTAACGTATGTAAGTACTGTTTTAGTTAAGCTGTATAACTTTTCCTCCAGCCCCACAGTTGTTTAGCTTGCCCTGGCTTCTCAGAAACCCCTCCCACCACAAGCAGACTCCAACCTCCCCATCCTGAAGACAAGTCAGCCAGGCCCAGCCCCTACATGCAGGAGGTGTCGGGCCTGAGCTCTGGGCACAGCCACCCTAAGACCCCAGCCCTGTATCACAGGGAGCCCCTTCAGGCAGGCGCAGCCATGTGCTGCCCTGCCTCACTTGAAGGGCACGACCACCTCCGAAGGGCACGGCAAGAAAGGCCCTGCCTGCCCTCCCCACTGAGCTCAGGCTGTGGCTCCAGCTGGGAGAGCCCCGTGCATGTAGACGGTGTGGTGGGGCAGTCCCTGTGTTACGTGCACCAGTCCCAGCTCAGGGATTTCATTCCCAGAGATCAGCTCAAAGGGAAAAGGACTCCAGGGCTGTCCCCAGGGGCTAGCAGCAGGCACAAGTTCAAGCTTCAGGGTGCTCTCAAAAACAAGTTCAGAGCCAACAGGGTGGGGAGGCTGGGGTTTCCTGCAGTCTAGCTCCAGAGACACCAAGGAAGGAACGGCGGCGGCGGGGGGAGGCGCTCAATGGCTGCCTAGAAAGGAGGCCAGGACCCATCCAGGCGGGCAGTGCAGCAGCGCTGCCCCAGGGCGCTTGTTTTGGTTTTCGTTCTGTGGTCTACACCTAAGCGCCTCTGTACTGAGCACACCCCCAGCCCTTTTGAAGTTTTGAGACCGGGTCTTATTAAGTCACTAAGTAGTCCAGGCTGCTCACGCATGCATCTGCACACAAGTCCCTGACTGTACTAAGTCAACAGCTTTAAGATAAGTAGCTGGTGTTGGGCAGAACTGTAATTCTAACGAGGAATTTCACCAAAACACCCTGACCAAGTTCTGATGAATCCCACTACATGGTGCTGCTCAAACCATAGGCTGGGCCTGCCTCACCCCAGCACGCCTGGGCCGGTAGACCAGACGGACGCTCCCCTGGTCCCAACGCTGGACAGCTGCTGAGGCCTCTGCTTCTTCAGCTGTTTGCTGTTCCTCAGGTGACAGAGTGAGTCCCTGGGCCACCTCCTGGGGCTGACACTGACTGGCCCTGTAGCTGTGGGTGCACCCACCACTTTTGTCCCAGAGGTTAAGGCAAGTTATTAAAGAGTTGAAAGACAAAAGTTGCTCTCTTTATCGTACCTCTTGAGAAAATCCTAGGGAGGAAAATGGAGATGAAAAACAAGACAGGAACATTACTTTTTAAAAAAGTTCTTCCATTCCATGAGACAGAACTAATAACGAATGGGGTTATTCTCTGATGTAGGTAGTTAAGAGGATATTTTTAAATGGAAGTCTTCAAACAACATTCTAGTTTGCAGAGTAAGTTTGATATTCTAATTGAAGCCCACATTGGTTTGAACTGCGTTGTTAGGCTTGCTTGCAAAAATGGTTGGTTGTATATTTTAACGAAAGTGCATACTTGGATTTGGTTATAAATTCAGTAAGTCCAGTTTTTGGCTGAAATTTTTGGTTTTCTTGAAGCATCATAGTACTGAGAGGCAAACATAAGCTCTGAAGAACAGTCAGGAGTGAAGGGTCACCTTTCATATAATAACTGCCACCATCCTGGCACACTGTACCCAGCATCTTCTGTGCCATCAGGGTGCAGTGGCGAGCCGCCAAGGATCCCGCCCACCAGGCCCAGTGCCGGGTCACCCTGAGGGACAGGGCCCAGGCTCGGCAGCCAGGCGCCAGTTGGAACAAACCAAAGCCGCTGTTGAATGACACTGTATCCAACTTCGGTTTGCAAAGACACGGCTGCCTCCAGAGTAAGAGACTTGGACCAGTGACTCCCACGTGCCCTGCTCAGAAGGACAGGCCAGCCAGAAGTGCCACTCTGGCTTTACCTGGTTCCATAAGAATTGTGGTACAGAGGAGCCATCCACTGCGCTAACCACGCTACGGTGGATTTGTGGAATGAGAGTCTGGACAGGGTCAGCTGTAAGGGGCTGAAGCCACAAGTACAGGTGTTTCTTACACGATTTCTAGAAACGAGGCTCTGGCTGTGCCTAAATACGAATTCAAAGGCAGCACCTTTGGGATGAGCTTGCGGCTGCGAGATGCTCTACATGTTTGTGCCTCTCCTGCGACAGGGCTCTGCACACCAGGACAGAGGGCTTGTGACACCAGCTTACAAGGAGAGGACCATCCCTGGCCCCAGCTGTGCCTCGGTCAGATGTGGGAGGCACAATATCTCCAGGCCTCCAATCCTATTGCAAGTGGGTTTCCGGGTTCCTGTGAACTGCCACATCATGACTCTGTGCCATGTATCCCTTAATGGTCACCTGAGTGCCTCTGACCTATAAAATTCTCTTGGTGCATCAGCATCATTAGTGACACTGACTTCCTCCTCCCCTACCTCTGGGGAGCTAAGCTCCTAATTCTTACCCCGCCTATTTCCCATAAGTCTCCTGCTAGGCCCAGGAGGTGGGACTTCCTGTCATAGCCGGTTGCCTAGTTACTCGCGCCTTTTACCCGCCGACGTCATTTCCCTGCGCCTCCACTATATATACCCAGCACCTCCCCTAAATAAACGGGCCTTGATCAGAATCCTGTCTTGTCTCCATTTCTCGCGTCTCCTGTCCTTTGTCCCCTCCTCAATTCCCTGCTCCTCCCCCAGGTGACCTTCGTTGACTGACCTGCTCATTTGGGACAAGTGGTGCCCAGCATGGGGCACCTGGTATGGAGGATTCAGCGAAGGACCCGTCCGAGAGAACCGGCAAGA
This sequence comes from Octodon degus, assembly GCF_000260255.1. NCBI lineage: Eukaryota > Metazoa > Chordata > Mammalia > Rodentia > Octodontidae > Octodon > Octodon degus. The sequence continues at coordinate 1,098,480 of NW_004524702.1, forward strand.
CAGAAAGTAAGAGGCCTGCACCGCAGTTGCCTGCTGCGACGTCTGAACCTCGGTAAGCAGGCAGAGCCCCTCCCCCTTCCCTTCGGCAATGGGACAGGCATTAAGTGAACATGAGACATTTGTAGAAAGTTTGAGCAAAGCATTAAAGGCACGAGGAGTAAAGGTTAAAATTAAGGATTTGTGTCAATATTTTGAATATATTAAACAAGTTTGCCCATGGTTCC
>NW_004524702.1:1098916-1099967 GCF_000260255.1 Octodon degus
AAAGGGTGAAAATATACTACAGGGACAAAAAGGTAAAACCCATCTTAAAGGACAAAGAACCCCCTAAGGGTGTGTGCCCTCCTGTAAGGGAACAGAATCTTGAAATCAAAACCAGGAAGCCAGAGCCGCCAAATTCCAAATTACAGCCCAAGGAGAAAATTAACCCCTTTGATTTAGGAGCTACGCTCAAAATTAAAAAAAAATATATCCCGAACTACCAAAACCTCTTCAAGTTGAAGCCAATTATAATGAAGTTGATTGGGATGAACTAGCGGAGGAAGCTGCTTGGAATCAGGACTGAGACTGGCCGCCAAAAGTTCAGCGCCCTCCGCCATATAGCACCGACCCCAGCGCGCCTCCTTCGGCGTGTTCAGCTTCTGACCCCAGAAAGAAATTAAAAGGCAAAATTGAACTTCTCAAAGAACAGATAAAATTAGAGAAAGAGCATCAAGACCTCATAATCCAATTAGAAAGATTAAAATGAGGAAAACCCAAAAATGAAAGTATAACCGGACCAAAGGTCCCCTGTGTTCAAAGGCCACCCGTGAGGGGTGCTATCCCCAAAAGCTTCCTCCTGTTAGACCCACCCATAGATCTATATAAGGCAGAGGTATTTCTGATATCAGGAACAACAGGCGCTCAAGGACAGATTTGGCGCCATTACACTAGTTTCGATTTTAAAGTACTCAAGGAACTAAAAGTGGCGGTTGCCCAATACGGAGCCACGGCTCCATACACCACAGCCATTTTAGAAACTGTGGCTGACAATTGGCTTACTCCCAAGGACTGGCAGTGTTAGCCAGAGCCACCCTCTCTGGGGGGGGGGGGATTATCTCCTATGGAATTCTTTCTGTATACAAGGAAGCTTCCACAATGATAGCTCCACTGTTGATGTTGGATTTGTTACCTTCACCAGCTGCAATCAAATACTTAACTACAGTAGCCCTATTTGCCCAAAAAGGGGACATGCATTGATATGTGGAGGAAGTTTAGCCTTCACATATTTACCTACCAACTGGACAGGACTGTGTGTCATGGCAATTGTATTGCC